>NC_041398.2:118459259-118759259 GCF_900747795.2 Erpetoichthys calabaricus
GATGTTGCAAGTTGCTGGAATAAAGGCATAAGTAAAATAGATAAATATGTATTATACACATAGGAACTATTCATTTATTTTCAGTTAAGTCATCTGCAGCAAACCTTTATAAATGAGGGTTTCTCCTTTTTAGATAGTGCAAACTGTTTCTTCTTCATTGACGTTTTCTCTTGGAGAGCTTCTTTCATTTCATTGAAAATTAAAGTGGCAACTGCCAAAATATGTAGCTTTCTTATTAATTTTTCAACATTGTGTAAAATAAATTTATAAAGTAACATAAAAGGTTTAAATACTGGTTATCCTTTTACACTAAAATATTACTAAAGAGATACAAAAAAAGTAAAATGCATATGTTCTTTTTCTTTAAGGAGATTAAATATTACTGAAGAAAGAAAAACAAAACTAAAACAGCCAAATGGGGCTATGCATACGAACTTAAAAGGTTTAAATAAAACAGAAATATATATTTTATTTTTACTTGCTTAACTTGTGGAGGGTGTATCCTGTAGCAAAGCCCTAACTTTTTTCATGAAAGCTCGTTTCAGTCAATAAGTCTTAAAAAAAGGTGTAAAGATATTGACAATAAGCTAAGCAAACCCAGCAAGACATGGAATCGTTTAAATCAAGTATCATTACATCTTCCTTTCTTAAAGAGAAGTAAGGCAGTACTTATAAGCTTACATATATATATATAGACATACATACATATATATATATATATATCTATATCCGAAGCCGTGCAAGCACACTCTTGAGAATGCAACGTATAGTTGTACAGGAGAAAAGCAATCTTGCCTCAAATCAATGGCAACCTTTTGTAGGTCTATGAACTTAATTTAAACTTTAGGTTTACACGGTGCTTTCTCCTGCGGTGGGTTGGCACCCTGCACGGGATTGGTTCCTGCCTTGTGCCCTGTGTTGGCTGGGATTGGCTCCAGCAGACCCCCGTGGCCCTGTCTTCGGATTCAGCGGGTTGGAAAATGGATGGATGGACGGTGCTTTCTTTCCGAAGTACCTGCACTCATGAATATGTCTGTATGTGTCAGTCGGTCAAATCCACGCGCTTTGCACTGGCGAAGTACCGCTTTTAAATTTTTATTAAGAAGAAAAGAAAACCTTTTTAAATTGAGGGAAAATATACTAATAACAGTTTGTTAAGGATCTGTTTTTTTGTGAAGCTGCCTTCACTCGAGTGATCACTTCGAGCTGACTTGCTGGCCAACTATAAGCGTTACCTGGTAGGTAACCACCCATACAATCAGATTGTGAATCAGACTACGAATGCCGTGAATGTAATTACCCCCGATCTACATGTTGTCAAATAAACGAACCACACGCCGTGGCGCAATTTTAGGGGCTTCGCCTGTAGCGGTGACGTCCAAGGTTCGATTCACGTAAGGGAGTGAAGTGAGTGGCTGGTTACCTACCAGGTAACGCTTATGGTTGGCCAGCAAGTGAGGTAACATCAGCCACGGTGCCTTCAGTTGTGAGAAGCAGATCATAGAATGGTTGAAAATAGTTTACTGTCAAATAATGCAAAGAGTACGCGACACGTCTTTCCCCCTTATTCTTGGCTCATCAGGCGTACACACTCACTGCACTCGCTTACGGTAATCGAACCTCGGACGTCAGCACTAGAGGGGCTTCGCAGCGGTGAAGTATTGCTTTTAAATTTTAATTAAGAAGAAAAGAAAACCTTTTTAAATTAAGTCTTAAAAAGAGGTGTAAAGATATTGACAATAAGCTACGCAAACCCACCAAGAAATGCAATCGTTTAAATCAAGGCGTGAGTCGAAAAACACCATCCCATAATATTAGTTAACGATTAACACATTTCTATATGTATAGTAAGCATACAATACAACTGATAATATGTTGCGCTTATTTATCTGGTGTACTGACATTTTTGCGCGTTTAACGGCTGAAATCTAACGTGGTTTGTGCCCTTCAGAATGAAAACAGTTTGCATTTACCTTTTTAATAAAAGGCGAGCTTTTAAGCCTGAGAAATCACCCCATAAATGCACACATTTAATTGCACATGTGTTAATATGTATGCTTATACAGTATTAAAAGACACTCAACAACGTCATTTACCTTTGTTCCCGCGTTTGATAAAAGGCGAGCTTTTAAGCCTGAGAAATCACCCCGTAAATGCACACGTTTAATTGCACATGTGTTAATATGTATGCTTACACAGTATTAAAAGACACTCAAAAATTAACGTCATTTACCTTCGTTCCTGCATTTGACTCGTGCTGTAAATCTCTTCCTTGTTTTTAGTTCACGTGATTACGTAGGAGGCGTGATGACGCGACACGTGACTCCGCCTCCTCCATTAGAGTATATGGACAAAAAACAGGTTCCAGTTATGACCATTACGCGTAAAATTTTGAAATGAAACCTGCCTAACTTTTGTAAGTAAGCTGTAAGGAATGAGCCTGCCAAATTTCAGCCTTCTACCTACACGGGAAGTTGGAGAATTAGTGATGAGTGAGTCAGTCAGTCAGTCAGTCAGTGAGTCAGTCAGTGAGGGCTTTGCCTTTTATTAGTATAGATTAAGATCTATATCTGAACCAATGTATTGACCAATATGAAGTTTTTAAGTGTTTAATAAACTTGATCCACTGTGTAAATCTTTGTTTTAGCCCACTAAAGTTCAAATTGTGTGTCTGTTCATTAATACATATTTGCTGTATTTTATTGTCTTAGTAAATGATCGTAATAAAAGCGCATCTTCATCTGATTCTATTCATATTGTGGCGGACGGCTGGGGCTCCTGCCCAGTTGGGACGCCTGAAGGATAGAAGGACTGGGAGAGGGACAATACCTCCTCCAGTACAAGAGAGGGCATCCGCTCTGGTTTGCGTCGAGGCCACGGGATCGGAGCTTAGAATCTCAACCCTGTTGGGGCCCGTGGCCACTGCCATGGGGTGCCCAGATGGTTATGGGGCCATGGACTGCAGCAATTCCGCGACACCAGGAAGTGCTGCCAGAACAGGAACCAGGTACACCTGGAGTGCTTCCGGGTGCCCATGCAGCACTTCCGCCACACCAGTAAGTGCTGCAGGAAGGTCATCACGGAGCACCTGGAGAACATCCGGGTGCATTATAAAAGGGGCCACCTCACTCCATTTGAGGAGCCAGAGTCGGGAGGCAGAGGACGTAGCTTGCAGGAGAGGAGTGGAGGCAGCAGAAGAAAAAGAAGGATAAAGGAAAGAAAGAGAAAAGGAAAGTAAAGAACTGAGTTTATTGTGGCTGTTATGGGATTACTGTGTTGTACTGTGTATAAAGAAGAAAGAAAATAAATGTGTCTGGTTATGGACATTATGAGTCAAGATCTGTCTTTCCACAATATACTGTATGCAGTGGTTTAGATTTGTGGAATGGTATAGTGGTCTGTGGTGCAGTTTGAGGCTGGAGGGACAGCTGTTGTACCATTTAGCTGGTACGATGGTGAAAACAAAAGTTGCTCTTGATCATCATTCAAGAACATTGTAATCCTGAGCCAGATTGGACAATCTATGGACATGTGTGACTTCTTATCAACAAAGGAGACTTATTGTTGTGATTGCTAAAATTGAACTGTTCTTAATAAATGATTAAATTGTACTAAACACTTTAAAATCAAATTTTGGGGTGAGTAAAACAACATTTAGATTGATTTCTTGTTTATTTTTCTCATAGACACCTATGAGCAAGCAAAACATTGTTAGCAAAAATACAATGAGCAAAATTGCATGTCATCTGATATTGAATCAGAAGAAGGTTTGATACAGAAAAGAAACCAAGGTAAACTAGACAGAGTACTTAAACTGTCAGTAGGATTTTTATTTTTCTCATGAGTGAAATTTTTTTTGCAACTTATATATATTTATTTTTAGGCCTAATCGTTTGTTCATTAATTCTGACTTTGAGGGGGATGATATTGTGGTCAAGAGAACCAAATTTCCTCTGCCTTCTTCAGTTTTGCCACCAGGTGAGCTTAAACAGAAAACTAGTGTGCCATTAAAAACCTCAGGATTTTCTCTAAGATAATAAGCATTAAAATTATTACATTATTATATTAAATTCCTAAATTGTGTGAGGAACAGTACGAAATCTATATAAATTTTAAACAATCTCCCACCAGGGGACCAGCACACTCAGGGGCTAGCTTTAGCAAATGAGCCAAGAAGAGGTATGTCAAAAATAAATGTTCCATTGCACATTTGTAAGTATTTTGGGTGCTCTTCAGAAATTTTCTCCTATAACCATCTTTACTCTTGTTGATGACTGGATTTTATTTAATTCAGTCATATTTTGTATTTGTAGAGCTAGTTCAGAATATTTCTTAGTTACTCTCCAAAACTGTAGTGTTTGTTGCAATTGGTGTGTACAGCCTTCTTTTGGAGCTTATGCTGTCGGGTGGCCTTCATTACCATTCTAAAGGACATAAAACAGTTGGACTTGAAAGCTGATTGGATATCCATGAAAACATGTAAGTGATGTATGTTTTACATAGGTCTGTAACTTTTGATATATATTTTATAGGTGTGTAGACAGCATGGGGAAACTCCTGAGCTTGTTGAGTATGAACCATGAGCAACATTGTTACTACTTCATAACTATGGCTAGTTAAGTCACAGTAAGACAACATGGTGGATATTCAATTAACCCTTTTCTGCCATTGCATTGTGATCACATATAGCATTATCTGTGAGGACAAATGTACCAATATTATCTATCAACTGCATTTCTGATTTTTGCCAGCAGGCTACTGTCTTGACCAGGAGGCATTTCAGATAAATACAGGTAAATCTTGAACATCTATAGATGGGGTTGGAGTGAGCTACTTGAAAATAGTGTACAAGTTACTTTTACCAATATTAATTTCAGTCTCTTAAAAAAATCTTTCTGCTTTTTATATAGTTATCATAGAATCCTAGTTCTTTTTCCAGAGCAGCCTTTCAAGGTAATACTCTTAAAGTTTTCTTAATTTATGTAAAGTATGGGTTCCCAGCTCTAGTCTGCAGACCCAGTGACCTGTGTGAAGATGTGAAAGTGCTGGGTAGTATGATGTGGCAATGCTTACACAAGTGAAATTGGCACAATGTTCAAGAAGGTATTTTTTTAACTGACATGAAGTAGGGTCTAATAGCTCACTCTAAAATATTAATACAATTTGCTTTATTACTGTTTCTCATGCTGTAGCAGAATAAGGAATATATTCATTTCTAAATGTTTAAGTAATTGGTAAAAACAGGAAATATACTGGTATACACAGCTGGCATTAGATTGCAATTTTAGAAATAATACAAAAGGTATTAAGTGTATCTGGTGTTTGTTAATCAGTAAATGCTTATGCTTCACATATTCCCACCATTTGTAATTTTTTAAAATGTTTTTTCAAATAAGATATTGGGAGTGTGAGCAACTGTATATGCCTATTTGTTTTTTTTGTTTTTTTTTTTTAATATTCACCTACTGTGAATTTGTGAATTTCCCCTTGGGATTAATAAAGTATCTATCTATCTATCTATCTATCTATCTATCTATCTATCTATCTATCTATCTATCTATCTATCTATCTATCTATCTATCTATCTATCTATCTACTGACCAGATGTTCTACAACATGGAAATAGCTCATCAAGCAAGTGGTAACAAAATGGCTGTTTTCAGTGCTTATAATTCCAATCTAATTGTAAAACCAAATAATGTCTTACATATGGTATGTTACATATGGTTTATCTGTGAAAAAATAAGATACTATAGTTCATATGTGATTGTCCTAGCTTAGTGTTTATACAGTTACATTTTGCTTACCACCTTTAAATTCATTTCAATGTATAATGTCACTGCTTTGACCCTTTGATTGCACTGACTTACGTAAGAAATTTGTCAAATGACCAAATATAAGAGGCCAAAAATATTAAAGGAATAGACTAAGAGATAAAATACTAAAGAAGAGCACACAAAGATGTTGTCTAGAGTCAGGCCAGAGTTAAAATACAAGAAGAAATGTAATTAACAGAATGTAACAACAGGTAATCAGATGCAGCATTTATTTTTTAACCAATTAATTTAATTTGTGGTCAATATCACATAGTACAGCCCTTATATTCCTTAGTTCATTGGTCACATCTTTTACAACATCCACTATTGCACTCTTTGACTCAGAACAGCATCTGCCAACACACAGCCAGATGGTCACCCAGCGGTTTCTGGGACAGAAGTGTGTGTGTGCAGCCAGAGCCCGAAGACAACACGATAGGGCTCCGCACAACAGCACTATCACCACCTGACCATTGCACGGGGGTCAGCTTTTGTAATATTGTCTGAAACAGAATAAACAGACGGCGGGCTGTGACTCGCCTTTTCACGTTGACTGTGATATCTGACCACTTCTTTTTTATTTCGGTCATAGTGCAACTTTCTGAACTTGAACTTTCGAATGTGTCCGCTATGATTTTGTTGCTTACACCACTATATAAACCAACAAATAGTACTTTTTCCTTGCCTCCTCTTCGCATTTGCTGAAATTCTTCTTTTTTCCATGTGCTTTTGCCATTGACTTTCAATTAGATAGATAGATAGATAGATAGATAGATAGATAGATAGATAGATAGATAGATAGATAGATAGATAGATAGATAGATAGATAGATAGATAGATAGATAGATAGATAGATAGATACTTTATTAATCCCAAGGGGAAATTCACATACTCCAGCAGCACCTTACTGATACAAAAAAACAATATTAATTTAAAGATTGATAATAATGCAGGTAAAAACAGACAATAACTTTGTATAATGTTAATGTTTACACCCCCGGGTGGAATTGAAGAGTCGCATAGTTTGGCGGAGGAACGATCTTCTCAGTCTGTCAGTGGAGCAGGACAGTGACAGCAGTCTGTCGCTGAAGCTGCTCTTCTGTCTGGAGATGACACTGTTTAGTGGATGCAGTGGATTCTCCATAATTGATAGGAGCCTGCTGAGTGCCTTTCGCTCTGCCACAGATGTCAAACTGTCCAGCTCCATGCCAACAATAGAGCCTGCCTTCCTCACCAGTTTGTCCAGGCGTGTCCTCACTATCTCACTAGCAGATAGTGAGGCGTCTTTCTTCTTAATGCTGCCTCCCCAGCACACCACCGCGTAGAAGAGGGCGCTCGACACAGCCGTCTGATAGAACATCTGCAGCATCTTATTGCAGATGTTGAAGGACGCCAGCCTTCTAAGGAAGTATAACCGGCTCTGTCCTTTCTTACACAGAGCATCAGTATTGGCAGTCCAGTCTAATTTATCATCCAGCTGCACTCCCAGGTATTTATAGGTCTGCACCATCTGCACACAGTCACCTCTGATGATCACGGGGTTCATGAGGGTTCAGCTCCTTGGTTTTGCTGGTGTTCAGGTGTAGGTGGTTTGAGTCGCACCATTTAACAAAGTCATTGATTAGGTCCCTATACTCCTCCTCCTGCCCACTCCTGATGCAGCCCACAATAGCAGTGTCATCAGCGAACTTTTGCACGTGGCAGGACTCCGAGTTGTATTGGAAGTCCGATGTACAGTATATAGGCTGAACAGGACCGGAGAAAGTACAGTACCTTGTGTTGCTCCTGTGTTGCTGACCACAATGTCAGACGTGCAGTTCCCAAGACGCACATACTGAGGTCTGTCTTTAAGATAGTCCACGATCCATGCCACCAGGTATGAATCTACTCCCATCTCTGTCAGCTTGTCCCTAAGGAGCAGAGGTTGGATTGTGTTGAAGGCGCTAGAGAAGTCTAGAAACTTAATTCTTACAGCACCACTGCCTCCGTCCAAGTGGGAGAGGGATCGAGTAGCATATAGATGATGGCATCCTCCGCTCCACCTTCTCCTGATATGCAAACTGCAGAGGGTCAAGGGCGTGTTGAACCTGTGGCCTCAGGTGGTGAAGCAGCAGCCTCTCCATGGTCTTCATCACATGTGATGTCAGAGCAACAGGCCGGACATCATTCAGCTCACTAGGATGTGATACCTTTGGGACTGGGGTGATGCAAGATGTTTTCCAAAGCCTCGGGACTCTCCCCTGTTTCAGGCTCAGGTTGAAGATGCGCTGTAGAGGACCCCCCCAGCTCCAATGCACAGACCTTCAGCAGTCATGGCGATACTCCATCTGGACCCGCTGCTTTGCTGGCACGAAGTCTCCTCAGCTTTCTGCTCACCTGCGCTGTTGTAATTGTGGGTGGGGATGTCTCTCCTATGCTGGTATCAGCAGAAGGATGTGTGGAGGGTGCAGTACTCCGAGGTGAGAGTGAGAGTGGGTTAGGGTGGTCAAACCTGTTAAAGAAGTTGTTCATTTGGTTTGCTCTCTTCACGTCTCTCTCGATGGTGGTACCCCGCTTCGAGCTGCAGCCAGTGATGATCTTCATCCCATCCCACACTTCCTTCATGCTTCTATTCTGCAACTTCAGCTCCAGCTTTCCTGTACTGCTCCTTCGCCGCCCTGAGCTGGACTCGGAGTTCCTTCTGCACGCGCTTGAGCTCATGCTGATCACCGCCTTTAAAAGCCCATTTCTTCTGGTTCAAAAGGCCCTTGAACAATTAAAAAAAAAATTTTACATTTAACAGAAGGTGATATTTATATTGGGCGGCACGGTGGCGCAGTGGGTAGTGCTGCTGCCTCTCAGTTGGGAGACCTGGGGACCTGGGTTCGCATCCCGGGTCCTCCCTGCGTGGAGTTTGCATGTTCTCCCCGTGTCTGCGTGGGTTTCCTCCGGGTGCTCCAGTTTCCTCCCACAGTCCAAAGACATGCAGGTTAGGTGGATTGGCGATTCTAAATTGACCCTAGTGTGTGCTTGGTGTGTGGGTGTGTTTGTGTGTGTCCTGCGGTGGGTTGGCACCCTGCTCAGGATTGGTTCCTGCCTTGTGCCCTGTGTTGGCTGGGATTGGCTCCAGCAGACCCCCGTGACCCTGTGTTCGGATTCAGCGGGTTGGAAAATGGATGGTTGGATATTAAAATATATTAAGTTATATTAAGTTGTGGTGGGGTGTCAGATGCATGCACATGCGTTACATTTGACGATGACCAGGATTTATGGAACGAAAGTGCATGGAAGTTGGCTTACGCATGGTTTTATGCATCTGAATTTTTTTGTGTGTACACACATTTCAACTTTTCTCCGTACACCATGTTTTACCGTGAATTCTGTGCACACTGTTATACATGAGGCCGCTGGAGCTTAAAGCCTGGATCCTAGTGAGATTGAAAGTGAAGTCAGAGCGAGGGCTTTTCACATTCATGCTTCAACACAAAATCAATGAGTACTGCATTTTCTTTTTTATGAACTTACATACAGAAACCAGCGGTAACGACACTGCTGACTTCAACTTTTTATGAGATGCCAACGGAGCACTGCATGGAAAATTATACAGCAAATATCATCTCTGTGAGGACTCTAGTAATTAAGTTTAAGTTGTATATGAAAGAAATGAAAGTATGGTGTGAAGTAACTTGAGTGGCCTGCACATAGCCCTGACATGAACCCTATTGAACACATTTGAGATGAATTGGAATGCTGATTGTGAGACTGGTCGTCAGTACCTGACCTAACAAATGCTATTTTGGTTGAATGGGCACAAATTCCTACAGCCACACTGCAAAATCCTGTGAAAAGCCTTATCAGAAGAATCAAGAAAATTATAGCTGCAAATATGTGGGGACACTCTCAATATTAATGCCCATGGTTTTGGAATGCAATGTCTAAACACATAGGTTGGAAGGCCATATAGTTGTGATTGGCAAGGATCCACACACTATAATGTATTATTTAGTTTATTTGTTTTTTTCAGTCCTGCTATTTCTCTTTATTTCTTTCATTTTACTTTTCATTTTGTTCTATTTTTTTTTGTTTTCTCCCCCTTATTTGTATTGTTTTTATTTTGTTCTTTCATAATTTCAGTTAATAAGATATTTACTTTAGCTTTTTGTTTGTATGTTTGTGAATTGTGCTCTTGACCTTTTCTGGAAAAATCACTACATAAATAAAATGATGCTGGATTAGGATAGGTTGCTTGATGGACTAAACTGACTCATCTAGTATACTCAGATATACCATGAGTTTTTCTTGTCACTCTGCTCCTACACATAGGATGAACAGAAAAGCCAGTCTCTCATCAGTCTAATAAGGCCAAAAGGAGCGATGCATTCTTATGGGACCTAGAATGTATATGCTGGATATTTTGGCTGCACCCTGATATCCTATCCTAAAAAAAAGAATACACTATCTTTGATCATTATATGAAACAAATATACATATATATATTATATATTTACTGTATATTTGCCAAAAACAATTCTGAAAAAATGATACTTAAAGTAATATATTAAGAATTCAGAAGAAAAACACACAATTTATCTTTTATCACAGCAACTACATAATTCTTATTTACGTATTACTGGTGAATCAAAAACTTAAGTTATAATTATAATAAATACAGTATTAATAATTATTATGTAATGCTATACTTTTAAGAAAAATCAGGTCTTAATAAACAGCTTTCTTGTCAGGGATGATATCCTACCACTTCAATATACAGTATATTTAAAATATTTGGCAGAATAACCACTAATATTACAGGAAATCGCTGGAGCTATATAAAATCTTCTAAGGTTAAAAAATTACTGACCCCAAATTTAATAAAATGCAAATTACATCAAAGTTATATGATATGACTAGAAAATGTGGTTAGCTTCTCTGTTAGTGTTAAAAAGAAGTATATTTGTGTTTGTATACTAATCTTTCAAACTTACTTTACTTTCAAAGCTTTTGACATCCATGGGGAAAGTATTGATATGTATTATTTCAAAGGACGATCCCAGGTTCATTAAGGGCAAAGTTTGCTTGTTTAGTCTTCAGTATCTATTTAAGCTAATATATCTCTGGAGGCTAAAAAGGCTTTTAATAGAATGAAATAGAATGTTATCCACTTCACTGCACATGTGTGGGCTGAGTCCTAATTTCATTGCTTGAGTTAGACAATTTAACTTATATCCTGAAGCCTTTGTTTGTACAATTATACACATTCAATAGGTTTTCGCTCTAAATATGATATATAAAAAGAATATCAATTTTTCTTCTTTTCTTTTTGACATCAATATTAACCACTCACCGTTTATTTGAAACATACAACAGATGTTTTAGGTACAGCAGCATGGTGGTGCCACTGTAATCCAACTGCTTTGCAATAAGGAGCTCCCTGAGTTGACTTTGCATATTCTCTCCGTGTCCGTATGGGTTTTGTCTGGGTGCTCCAGTTTCCTTCCACAGACAAAAGACATGTGGTTTAAGTGAAATGACATTGCTGACTTGGCCCTAGTAAGTGTGTGGGTGTGTGCATGTGTTCATCCTTTAACTGGATAGCACCCTATCCAGGAATTATTCCTGCTTTGCACCTGCTGCTTCCCAGGATAGGCTCTAGACTTCCCAGTGACCCAATCCTGAATAAGCAGATTGAAATGGATGTTTGGAGTATTTAGTGGGGAAAGTCAGAACTAGAGGTTTCCCTGTATTCAGATTATATAATAGCATAATGTTGAATGTGTGTATGCAAATATAGACTATTGAGCCTATCTGCAGATTATACACAGATTGACATTTTTACAGGGGAACACATTAGGATATGTTTTGTTCTGGACCACATGGTTCTACAACAGATTATCAGTGAATTTCAAAAGATGTCAGGTTCTATAATAAATATCATGTCATTTAACATGGCTAATCCGGGAAAGGGTTGTGAAGAAGCCTATCCCAGCCAGCATAGAATGCAAGGCAGAAACAAGCCCAGGACAGGGCGCCAGTCCATTGTAGGGTGAAAAGACACACACACACACTAAACAAATACTAGGGCAAATTTAGTGTCGCCAGTTCACTTAACCTGTATGTCTTGGGACAGTAGGAAGAAACCAGTGCACCCAGAGAAAACCCATGCAGACACAGAGAGAACATGTAAACTCCATGCAAGGAGGACCCAGGAGGCAGACCCTGGTCTTCTTACTGCAAGACAGCAGTGCTACCACTATGCCACTTTATAATAAATGTGAGTAAAGTGAATTCTTTCCTGTGAATGCTAATGTTTCTCTGTCAAAATATGAACAGGTTCCCTTTACTGTGCAACAAAAAAAATCACACATTCAAGAACTATCATTATCAGTCAGTCATCTTCTAACCCACTTAGTCCTGAACAGTCCTGAATGCCAGTCCATTGCAGGGCAAACACATATACGCACAAACCCCAACCATAGACTAGGGCCAATTTAGTACCACCAATCCCCCTAATCTGCTTTTTGGGCTGTGGGAGGAAACTGGAACACCTGGAGGAAACCCACGCAGACACGGTGAGAAAATACAAACTCCATGTAAGGAGGACCCTGGAGGTGTACCCTGGGTGCTACCACTACGCCATTGTGCTGCTTCTTGATAATAAACGTGAGTAAAGCAAGTTATTTCCTGTCAAAATATGAACAGTTTTCCTTTGCTCTGCAATAAAAAAATCACACATTCAAGAACAATAATTATATAAAGCTAAAAAGACATTTCCAAGTAAAATTTCATATTCCTTCTGTAGAGCATTAAGCAAGACCTTTCTGATTGGTTTTATATATATCTCACTTGTGTTGCCAAAATAATAGAGTTAAAATATTTTTTTTTCCCCCAAGAGCTTCAACTTTTTTCATTATATTCCATTGTATTTGACTGAGACATTTTTTAGGAATTTAGAATTAATTTTTTATTAAATGGTGTTAAAAATGTCTACTTCAGAGAAAAAAAGGTGGCGAAGTTTGGCATTTCTGTACTCTCAGCTATTTTACTGGCTAACTTATGTGCAAGCAATGTAATTTTGCAATAAACTGTAGACCTCTTAGTCTTAACTGATATCTATATGGTGTACTATGGAAAGGGAATGAATTTCTTTCAATTTTTAAGGCAAAGGTTCATGCAAATGTTTATAATTACAGGAGAAATACTAAGGATCAAAACAGGGAAGAGCATTTTATTAATAAGTTGGGGAATTTTGAAAATATATAAAATAAAATTTTACCTTATCAGAACAGTGAAAGTGAATTATTTCATCATTATCATCTACAGGAAAAAAACTATTTAAGCAGTGCATAATTTCTAATTCTTTTCATTTTTATTGAAAAAAAAGTCAAAATATAAGCAAACTCAGAAAACAGTGATCAAATAAAAAAGACTAAGTCAGTGGTAGTCAAAGTGTTTCAGATCAAAACCAATTTGCAGTTTATCAACGGCCAACAGTCTCAGTATTTAAATGCAAAAATTCTAATCCAGTGTTGCTGGATTTGCCTTTTCAGGAATGCAGAGCCATAACAACCCCTCAACCATGAAGATAGCAGAACAGCATGCAGACTGGCAGTGGTGATGCAGCAGAAGTGGAGCATATCACCAGCCTCCTGGAAATAAAGAACTAGATGTGGGCTTTTGGATCCGAAATCATTGTGAATTTAAAAGAGACTGATATTTGTTGAACCGATTGACTTGTGCTTGTGGACAGAGCACACTTTGAGAAACATTGACATAAGTTTCCATCCTGGTTTGCTAAGTTAATATTTTAGTTAACATCAGTTAGCCTGTTAGCTACCTAAATTAACCCAAGAGGGATGAGCTATTAATCACCACGTGCAGGATATGTGATACTTGGTCAATTGGTGCCGGAAGGTTACATGCAGTGCCATAAAAACATATTCAGTCACTTCACTTTTTTCACATTTTTTATGTTGATCAATCATCCTAAAATCATTTACATTAATTTTGTCCCCTCAACTTTCATTCTTTCCTGTTCTTGCTCCCTCACTGTGAACTTTAAATCACTCTGGTACAAAAGTGGATATGAACTGAATTGGCTTGTGGCTCACTGCTGTTTCTGATTGATTTTTAGCAATATGGCCTCACTGCAACTTGAGACAAAGGGAATAAAGTAAAAAAGAAATTTGCATGGTTGTCTGGGTTGAACTTTATTAAAGATAAGACTTATTTTTGCAGTGCACTAATCTCCCATCGCAGAAAATGCTGAGAAGTAAATAACAAGTAAGGAAAAGTTACACTTACAAATAATTCATCATTCCAATGCTAATCCACAGGAGAAAAGAATACACAGTCCCCAAATGCAAAGTTTACTTATTTAATATAAAAAAAAAACACAAAAGTAATACACAAAACCTGGGGAACCATAAGTAAGGGGAACCATTGTTCCAAAAGCAGTATGCTGAATCAGACTTGTGAAACAAAATGACATGCGCAATATGGTTTTCTTAAATCACTGAGCTCCTACACCCAACATTTTCTTTCTTTCTTTTCTTTTTTTCTCACTGATTTTGTTTTAAAGTACAATTTGAAGAGAACACTATCACAGATTCAAGCACTCCCAAAATCTGTGAAAGGACAGAAATGACTCCTTCAGCAACAGCTCCTGACACTCTTCTCTGATGAGGGATTTTGTGTACTCTAAAAAAAAATTTGTTGTGATTGGCTGCTGGGGCATAGCTGCTGTTATTTTCATTTTCTAAATGGTTTTCATTGTCAAATTGGCTAATTTTTTTTAAAATTTGCATTCCTAATGTGGCAATTTGTGATGTTTAAGGAATTATATCAGTTTTGGAACTGTGGGTAAACTGCAAAAAGGCTGCTGTTATGCCAGTCTTAAAAGAGCAAAGTCTTGATCAAGGCAATTTTTCTAATTATACAGCAATTTCCACACATCCATTTTTGGCTATATGAAGATTTGTAATACTTGATCTGTGATCTATTACCTCACAATTAATTTCTTATATGGAAAGACATCAGCTGTCTAAAGCATATCACTCTGGCTTTAAGGCTAAGCACAGTACTGATACTGCCTTGTTGAAGGTTGTGAATGATTTATAAACTCCTCGATCTTTCAGCAACATTTGACATTGTGCCATTCTGTACTAATTCAACATCTATACACTTAGTAGGGTCTCATAGATGTAGCATTGGAATGGTTTCAGTTTTATATACTGGCAGGCTGCAGTTTGTGTCTATTGGGAGGCACAAATCCTCTCCCCTCCATATGATGCAAGGTGTTCCTTAGGGCCCTAATTTCTGGTCCCATTTCTTTTTAATTATTTATCTTATCGTACTGATTTGAAATTGAGATATACTGCCATCATCCTTGCAAACAAAAGAGAAACGGCTGAGAGTTTTGTTGTTTTCTGTCGTGTGAGTATTATTTAAAAAAAATACATTTTGCTCCTAAAAACTTTGTGTTTTGGTTGCTACTAAGGAGCCATCCAGGAATTCCTAAAGCTCTTTTTCCACATTAGAAGGGTTTATTGATTTTTTTCACGCAAATAAGAGCAAAAGCGTTTGTGTTTGAGGGAGCATTTGGAAAAGTTTCTTGTACTTGTTCTTGTTATTTGCATTCAAACTAGTGTTAGTAAGAATGGCACTAAGCAGCAGTAGCTGACATTGGCATCTCTGTAAGTAAATAGCTGCCGTCATAGTGACAAATGGTTATAAGTAACAGAAACAACAATTCCTTACTGGGGAACAAAAGGAAGTGACTGACCTTAAGAAGTAAAGAGAAGGGCTCTGCATTACATAGACAGGCAGCTAGCAGTAAGGTGGAGATAAGACACAAGTGACTGTAGGACCAGACGAGATAGAAAGAAATAACAGCAAATATCCAGTAAGCTTTTTTTCTAGCTTTTCTAGATTGAACAGTTCTTAGTGGTCAGGAATGTGGAGCAGTTAAAATGGTGACAGCTTAAAGGTTCATTAATATGAAAGAATACAAACAATGTGAGTGAAGAGCTTTTAAGTAAGGAATGAGAGGAGCACAAAGTTTGGAGAACAAACAGAGAAAAGTAAAGTTAACCTCATAAAAGGTCAAAGAGCAGGCAGTCAAAGGGAAAATATTACAGGAGCTTAAGGGGTCAGAAGGTGTAATATAAGAATAGCAGTTCTTTAATTTTTTGGCATTTAAGTTAAATCATTCATTTTTAATAAAAAAAAAAGTTGAGAAGTTTTAGTAATCCAAAGTCAAAATGAGGCCAGTGCAATGTACAGTAAGTCCTGATGGATATTGTACTTTTTAAAGGATGGTTCAGAGGAGCCAGTCTTCTATGAAGACTGCATCTGCAAGAGATGCCAGCTGATCCAGCACCCTGAGCTCAGGGTCACTGAACTGGAGCAGTTGGCTGGACTGCGTTGAGTAGAGAATTGGCGGACCTGGCCCTGGTGTCATTTAGAGAGATACTGTGAACCCCTAAGGTGGCACAGGAGAAAATTCCAGACCAGAGAAGTCGAAAAAAGGTGAGTCATGGTCGCAAGGCACAAGGTAGTAAAGGGTGCACACTGTCTGGGGCCATCAACCCCAGCTTTAGAAGTGTCAAACTGTTTTCAGGTCGTTGCAGATCTGGATGATATCTCTGATTCTCAGGTGGTAGGCAGACATGCGGAGCCCCAATGAACCAACTCAAAACCAGTTCCCAGAAGACAGGTAGTGATTGTTGGGGACTCAATCACTATGGGGATTGAAGCTCTGGTTTGCTTCAGAGACAGAGGGTCTTTCACATTGTGTTGCCTTTTGGGTGCACAGGTGGGAGACTTCCCTAGAACGATTGATAGGGTCTTGGCCAGAACAGGGTTGGATCCAGTTGTCATTGTCCATGTTAGAACAAACGACATACATAAGGGTAGTCTGTCAGTTCTACAATTCCAAATTTAAAGGGTTATATGCTAGGCTGAGGTGTAGATCTGACAAGGTAGTCTGAAGTTCTGCCTGTGCCACACACCAGTTTAGGTAAGACTGAGGAGATTGGAAGGCTTAACACCTGGCTGAAATATTGGTATCGGGTAGAAAGGTGAAGGTTTATTTAGGGTAGAAGTGTAAAGATTAAAGGGACATTGTAACTTCTTTTGGAACACATGGGAAATGTTCCATTGCGACAAGTTACCAGAGTTTTGCCAGAATTTTTACACATGCTAAACCCTGGGAACATATAACCACTTCACTAATTTTCTGGCATTAGCTGCCTGATAAATATCAGATATCTTATAAGACTCTTCTGTTAGCACATATGGCTCATCATGGCAATGGTCCTGAACAGTAAATGCTAATTTATGTGTGATTGAGATTTTAGTTCTGCAGCACCCAGATTATGGAAATCCCTGCGTTTATATGTTAGACAGTCTTCCTCAATTGCTCCTTTTAAAACCAATCTAGAGTATCTACTGTAGCTTTTGTGTGCTCAGTGTATTTTGTGATGTCATTGTCTTATTTTTATTTTTATGTTTTTGTGTTATGTTATTATCTTGCCTTGAGTGTCATGAAAGGCACGTATTAATAATATTTATTATTATTATTAGAACAACAGTTTAAAAAGTGTAAAATAAGACCATGATCCTTTGGTTTTACAGCATTAAAGAATACAAAAAAACTAAACAGATAGTTTTAACAAATTTCTAGTGTCCAGATTTTGACTGAGTATATCAAAGCTGGTATTAAATATAATAGATTCAAATTAGGGCATTATTTGGTCTATGGGTTTGCTACAGCTGTTGCCAGTTCCTGATAGAACCTAAAATCACTTGTTCATTGATTTTGTAACAGATGTGCTTCAATCATTAGTACTTTTGTAGTGCTGGATGTTATAGATATTCTTTCTTAAAAATGCCTATTTTTGTACCTATAGATATTTCTTACTGTTTCTCATCTTAATGAAATCTTTATTTCTGAAGTTGTCTACTCCCATATCGGGTCATTTAAGTTTGTCTTGTCAACAGTAAAGTAGCTTTTCTTCTTCATGTTAATGATCACACACATTTAATGTGTTTTATTTAAAGGCTGTCTCTTCACTTGTTATGACTTTATGTCAATTTTGTATATTTATATTGATGGTTGCCTGGAATATGGGGTGAAGAAAATTTGGAGTCAAGAATTCAACCTTTGGTTTATTGCAATGGTAATGATCCTGAGAATATTTCTTGGATTTGTATGAAGGATTTATATTCTTCGGCTTCATTCCTTTGCTTTCATTTGAAATTTCTTACTGAGTCCGATGCACACAATTGAAAATCTATGTTCAATGGGAGAGTTAAGTTAGACACACTCTGTGTTTAATATTTTAAAATTATTTCTGATCCTTTTCTATGTTTTCCTATTGATGTTGCTCGGAAGATGTGAAATGTGTATTAACTGTTACACTGGTTGTCAAACATGGATCTGATTTCTGGGCATGCATGCACCTGTATGTGAAGTCAGCTGTATAAAAAACTGGGGAACTTTGTTATTTGTTTGAACTTTAACTAGTAAAAGCAAAAACACAATAACATCTTTTCAAATTTTAGGAACTTGACCTCTAATTTTCCCCTGAACTTTTTATATTTTTATTTTTTTGGAGATATCACACATGACAAAACTAAACTGAATTATTTATAGATACACCAGGAAAATGTTCCAGTCCAAACATCTAAACTGGAAAGAAAACAGAAAGTCATTAATTAAGAAACAAAAAATGCAAACTAGAATATCCGCACTACTTTTTCAAGTAGTAAACTGTTATTTTTAGTACTACAAACGATGTACTGGTTTTACTTTCTCTCACACTAGATTCTTCCTTTGTTAAATGCTAATTTTCATCTTTTCTTTGTAAACACTAGATTTTGTCTTATAACTTATAAATCTTCATTAGTCTTGATTGGCAAAATTTGCTAAAGTATTTTACACAACAAATATGCTGTATTTGCTGGTGACCTTGTTTGATGCATATTTCCCGGACATTTGCCCTGAAGCTGACTTAGGTAAACATTTGTTTCGCGCACTGCCACTTAATGCTTTGCAAAGCCAGTGTGACTTTATGGAGCTGTAGCAGCCATGCACAGATCTTTGTGCATGTGTACTGTAGGATCATTGTGGAGCTACTTCAGACATGTATTAGATCATCACCCAATCAGTAATCAGCCTTCCATCTTGCATGCATTAAAAAAAAATTTTCATTTTATGGATACACTAGCAAAATACCCGCGCTTCGCAGCGGAGAAGTAGTGTGTTAAAGAGGTTATGTAAACATATATACATATATATACATATCTACATATACACATATATCTACATATATATAAATATATATATATACACATATCAACATATATATACACATACATATACACACATACATACACACACACATACACATATACACATACATACATACACATACATATATATATATACACACATACATACATACACACATATATATATACATATCTACATATATATATATATATATATATATATATTTATATATATATATATATATATATAGATAGCCAAATCCGCGGTGAAGTACTGCTTTTAAATTTTTATTAAGAAGAAAAGAAAACCTTTTTAAATAGAGGGAAAATATACCAATAACAATTTGTTAAGGATCTGTTTTTTTGTGAAGCTGCCTTTACACAGACTCTCCGCTGTTTTTTAAACGAACGTCCTTTCTCCTTGCTTAGCAGTTCTGTATTGTTTTATTGTTCGTTTATTACGATTGTTATAGTTATTGTGTAGCTATTTGAGACTCACTTTTCTGTTCAGGTACCCATTTCCTTTATGTAATCCGCGGATTCTCAGCTATTTTTTGTTCGTTTATTACGATTATAGTTATTTATTGATTCCCTTCTTTAGCTGACTGCCTGCTCATATAAGGCGCTCTGCTGTTTTTGTGAAGCAGCCTTTACACAGGTTCTCCACTGTTTTATAAACGAACGCCATATAAGGTCATCCTTTTTCCTTGCTTCGCCAAGGAAGCAGCCTTTTTATTTAATCCACAGGTTCTCCGCTGTTTTATTGTTCGTTTATTACGATTGTTATAGTTCTCTTTGTATACCACGTTGTCAGTTCAGCACTCCGGTTGTAATATGACCAAGCTGTGCAAGCTTACTGTTGAGAATGCAACGTATAGTTGTACAGGAGAAAAGCAATCTTGCCTCAAATCAATGGCAACCTTTTGTAGGTCTATGAACTTAATTTAAATTTTAGGTGTACACGGTGCTTTGTTTCCGAAGTACCTGCACTCATGAAGATGTCTGTATGCGTCAGTCGCTTCATATTCTTTTCCTACATTATCAATTGTGTAATGTGTTTTTTGAACAGGTTTGATTCATCGAAGTGATCACTCGTGCTGCGTTCAGTCAGTTCACGTGAGCCGCTCTCTTGTGTGATGTTGCGATGTCCACGGCTTTATTTAATGTTAGCTAAGACCCGGCACTTAAAAGTTTCTCGCTACAGCAATTTTAACTCCGTTACAAAGTGATCCAAAGTCTCATTTATACCTCGTGTCTTCTCATTAAACTTGTATGTCGCGAATATGGTATTGCAAATGGCAGCGGGAGCGTTTCTATAAACTTAATTTAAACTTACGGTTTACACCGTGCTTTGTTTCCGCAGTAGCTGCACTTATGAATATGCTTGTATGCGTCACTCGCTCGCTTCTTATTGTTTTGCTGCCTTCTCAATTGTGTAATGAATGTTTTCTTCAGCGCTCTTTGGGGCTCTTCCTTGTTTTCTACGTACTGCGTTCACAGTCAGTTCACGTAATTACGTGGGAGGCGTGATGACGCGATACGCAACTCCGCCTCCCACGGCCATCGAGCTGCAGTCTATTACAGTATATGGACAAAAAAGAGGTTCCAGTTATGACCGTTACGCGTAGAATTTCGAAATGAAACCTGCCTAACTTTTGTAAGTAAGCTGTAAGGAATGAGCCTGCCAAATTTCAGCCTTCCACCTACACGGGAAGTTGGACAATGAGTGAGTGAGTGAGTGAGTGAGTGAGTGAGTGAGTGAGTGAGTGAGTGAGTGAGTGAGTGAGTGAGCCAGTGAGGGCTTTGCCTTTTATTAGTATAGATTAGCTGACCATAATGAGAATATTATGAGTACTGCCACTGGACATATAACACTGATCCCAGTGCATTGGCCACTCACTGCTACCTGGCTAACATGCATACATAATTAGCCATGTGCCCAGCTATGATCTCAACACAAGCCTTAAAGGAGCCCCTCCCCCTGCCCAAGAAAGATAACACACGCAACCCTATGAAATAATAATGAAAGATTTATTAGTGCATACTGGCATTTCTGTCTTCTTATTAGAAGATAAAAGTGCTAAGCATTTGCATAGAAATTGGAAACCAAAATGACATGGAAAGAGACCCAAATTATTGCATAGCCAATGTATTCCTCCAGATCGGAACACTGTGAGCACAATGATATATATATATATATACACAGTGGTACCTCGGTATACGTCTGCTTTGGAATAAGTCCAACTTGGTATACGTCCTGTTTGGATGCAAAAAATTTTGCTTGGTATACGACTTTTGTTTGTAATACGATTTGCATGCTAGAACACCGCGTGTGGTATAGTGGGTCAGCGGCTTCAAAAAACCCGTATAGCTGTGTCGTTCTCCATGGGTGATTGCACGACTGCGGGGGAGTTAATGATGTAGTTGGAGCGAGTCGCACCTGCACAGGTGGGCTGTGATCGGGAAGAGTGAGACTGCATTTTTAACCTTGGATTTTATCGGATTTATTTATTGTTGTTTTTACCCCCACAGAACACTTGTTTTTATAGATATTTATTAAATAATTATTTATTGAAACCAGATGCACTGCACTTTTTGTTTGGACACTGATTTTTGTTTTAAATAAAAGCACTTGGCATTCTTGCACTATCCCCTGGCTTCATTTGAGAATTGTCCTCATTTGTCAGCTCATCTCGGTGACACTACTGACGCTGTCGGGTTCAGGGCTCCCCGTAAGGACGTATGGGAGCATGGAGCGTACCTGCATTGTCACACCGCGTGCTACCCTACACTGCCCACGAGCGTCAGTACGCCAGTTGCTAGCATTCAGTGAACAACCCACGCTATAACTATGTGCATTTTCATGTGATTTTGTGTTTTTTCACGTAAATTTGAATTGATTGTTGAAAAGTATGAAGGTGGCACGCATATTTGGGACATAGCTGCTGCATACCGTATGCCAAGAACGATGGTATCTTCGATTGTGAAAAACAAAGACAATATTAAAAAGTAAAGTGAGGTTAAATTTTAATTTATTTCATCTAATTGCTTTTGTATTTATGTATTTTAGTATTAAGCAGTGTTTAAATTATTTTATACAACCCCATCAATGTATAATATGCAAATAACAATAGGATTTTTTTTCATGGGAATGGATTAATAATTTTTCCCTTTATTTCTTATGGAAAAAATTTGTTTGGTATACGTCCTGTTTGGTATAAGTCAAAGGATCTGGAACGGATTAAGGATGTATACCAAGGTACCACTGTACCATATATATTGTCACGCAAGAGCGCATGGGGAACAGTTTAAGGACCCAATGCGCACCGCGACAAGTCGTGCCAGGGGACAACGGCGGGGTACTAACCTCTCTCTCTTTATTTCCTCAGAAAAAAATGAAGCACCGCCGCTGTAACTTTACCCGGACGCCTAAGGAAATGAACTGGGTCCCTTTCTACCCTCTGATCCCTTCTTGATTACTCATTTCCCCATCCACCACCACAATTTTTCCCAGCATCTCATTGATTCACTTCTGGTCCCACCCTATAAATTGTCCATCTGCCAACCCTCATGTGTCTAATGTGTTTTGAAAAAAGCACTCTGACCTTTTTTGATTTACAGTATACGGGGCTAAAAACCCCAAACCTTTATGATTGTCTTTTGATTTATTACAATATATATATATATATATATATATATATATATATATATAAATATTGTCACACATGCATGTTTAGGGGACCACCAAAGGGCCTGAATAAATGCAGTTCCACGCCGGACCAGAGGGTGGAGAAGTGCGCTAATTCTCTCCCTTAATTCCTTCCCGACCATTCTCGGGAAATCCTACCCTGTTTGGGATAGCCAAAGATGTCACTTCTGGATCCGGTACTGATGACATCACTTTCCCTCCGTGAGGGTTTAAAAGCTGCCATCTTAAAGAAGATACTCAGTTCTGTTTTGGACACAGTTGTGTGAACATGTCTGTTCGTAATAAGCATTTTTGCAGCCAGGAAGTATTATACGGGTGGCTGCCCCAAACCTTCGCAATGTCTTTGTGTCGTTCTTGTGACAGTAGCGTAGCCGGCAGAATGAAGGAAACCCTGAAGAGAACAGGACCGGACCTGAATCGTGACCAGGAGGGAGAGTACCGGGGCTGAGTTTCCGGGTGGGGGGTTTGTCCCGGATTTCGGAAAGAACCAGTGCAGACTTTGCTCCCTTTGTCTAGTTCTGGGCCACCTAATACAAGTAGGGAGAGTGTCGATGGGACACACAGAAGTGGGCTGGTCTCTGTGGGGGAAGTGACAAGGACTTATTATGCTCTCTCGGAGGAGAGAGCTGTCCTCCCCGCAGGGGCCAAAGCCCCAGAACAAAATGGGGCTTCCCCAGGACAGCAGGTGAGGATCCTGCAGGTGTAGAAGCTGGATCCTGAGAGATCCACCCAAGAGCAGGCTGATGCACTGGGAAATAGTGGCGGGATGGTTAAGGCCCACCGAGTGCTCCACCTTCCAGTTAGTAAAAAAGGTAGCATGCTTCCTATTAATGAACAACCTTCCCGCCCACTTCAACAAGCCGGTCTGGGGAGAATTTACCTCTATGGACGAACTCATCAAGCTCATGGAAACAGCTAGGATGGCCTCGCAATTTGGGAGAGCAAAACGGTCCTTTAGCGGACGCTATGAAGATTACGTTCCTCTTAATCTGCCCCCTCGGCATAAACCGGAGTTTGCACCGGAGTCCCCAATTCCGCAGGCGTGGCCCTTACCTGGGAGCGAGGTGGCATGCAACTGGAGAGGGGGGCTGTATTGTGTGCACTTTCAAACCCCCTGTCTTTGGCTCATACGGGAGTGGTTCGGATTTAAGGTGGAAGCCCTCTTCGATTCCGGCAGCAACATCTCCATTGTTGATCGCTGGTATGTACTGCTGCGACAGTGGTTGAAAGTAAAGACCAGTTTAACCTGTGTACATGGAGACGTCCAGTTTTATAAATCTGCCCGATGTTTCATCAGCCAGGGAGGATTGGCTAAAAAACTCATGTTACGGTCCTCCCAAATTCACCTTTCACTGTGATTCTCGGGCAGGACTGATCTAACATTAAAAGTGGTGAAGTGGTACTACTCACTCCTGATGCTAAGTTAGGCCTAGTAACAGACGGGAACAATACATTGCAGGTTGTCTCCACACCGTGTACTCAGCCAGCGGAGAGCGGTGTGGGAAGCCAAGAAGTGGATGGGGAGCTCCCGGTCTGTTGCAACCCGTGATGTCAACAGAGTGCTCCTCGCCGGATCGGGCTGATTCCTTGCCCCTTGAGGTCAGACCAGACTCGCTCTCTGATCTAGGTTTTTAGTTTAGACAAACACCGGCCTCGTTTAAAAGGGAGCAATGGAATGATGACTCCCTGAAGTTTGCAAAGAATGCAGTGGTAATAGTCAACGGCCAATGCACCAATCAACCCATGCCACAGGGCCCCCACTTTGTCATTGAAAATGATTTATTATTTCGGGTTAGTGAACATGAGGGGGAGGCACAGAAGTTTTTGTTGATTCCATGAACCTTCTGGCGGCAGGTTTGTGAGTTAGCATACGCCCACTTCCAGTGGCGTAGCTAGGGGGGGCAAGGGGGGACATCTGTCCCCAGGCGCAGCATCCAGGGGGGTGCCAAATTTCCCTTCCCCATTGCATTTTGGCAAACAGGAGGAGGTGCGAAATCTTCATTTGTCCCCGGGCGTTGAAAACCCTAGCTACGCCTCTGCCCACCTCCTAGGAGGCCACCTGGGCACCAAAAAAACATTGGAGTGAATTAAGCTCTCGCCTCTGTCGGTTATTCAAATTAGACCTGAAGTTAAGTGTGTTACTTTGAGCAAAGCAGGAGCGGGGCTGGCCGGAGGAGGGATCAGGATCCCTTTCCTTCAATGGTTTCAGCATATTCACATGATATACCCGCTTGCTCGGCCAACGATTGGGCTGTTTCACCAAATAATCGATGAGCCCTTTCCTCTCTTTAACTTCGTATGGCCCTTGCCGGTGGGCAAGTAGTTTAGAGTGGGAGGTGGGAACCAACACCATGACCCGATCCCCCGGTTGGAACTCCCGAAGCATCATGCCACAGTTGTAATAGCGGGCCTTTGCTGCTTGTGCCTCCTCCGTGTGACTTTTTAGGATAGGTCGAATCTTTCCGAATCTATTGTGTAACTGTGTAATATATTCTAAAATATTAGTTGAGGGAAGAGCCTTTCCTTCCCAGCCTTCTCTCAAAATGTCTAATATGCCCCAGGGTTGTCGTCCGTACAATAATTAAAATGGAGAGAACCCCATCAAGGTTTGAGGGACTTCCCGACAGGCAAAGATCACAAGGGGGAGGAGGAGATCCCAGTTCTTCCCGTCCCCGCTGACCACCTTGCGGAGCATCTGTTTGAGAGTCTGATTGAATCTCTCAACTAGACCGTCGGTTTGAGAATGATACACCACAGTCTTTAAGCACTTTATTTTAAGTAACTTGGCCGTCTCCTTGAACATGTCTGAGGTAAACGGCGTCCATTGGTTCCCATTGTAGCGGTCAGGGGCCGCTAAGATTCAAACTGTCAACAATGACGGTGATTTATTTATTTTAATAGAAGAGATCCCAGGAACGTCCCCAGCCTTGGATTGACCCACACACACTCACAACTGAGACAATAAAGTACACTGGGAAAGGCAAACAATTACAAATATAATGACCCAAAATAATTAATGAAAACAGTAATACCACCCCTGACCCCTTCGGCGATATTACATATAAACACAAACACCACACAGCAAAGTCCATATAGACCAAACCGGATGAAGATGAAAAGTGACCAAGTTAAGTCCAGTGATCTGTATGTTGAAAGGGAGAAGGAAAAATACAGTCCTACCGGTAGTTACTGATGATGAGGATGAAATCAGATGATTGATTCAGGAGCACTCCACTCTTCCGGAAAACCAAAGAATCCAACACAGTTCTCAGTGCACAGGTAGACAGACGATCCAGACCCCAACAAACGAATACAGTCCAGGACACAAAGATTAGAGTTCCAATAACAACAGGCAGAAACGACAGATAACCGCAACACACACCGCACCAAACAAAACAAACTTTTTCCTCCCTTCCTTTTGCCCTCTGCCCTCCTTTTAACTACCTGGGGCCACCTTTGACCCCAGCAGCCCCAGCAAGGACTGCTGGGAGATGCAGTCCTTATAAAGTAGCACTGCTACACCGTGCGATGGTTTTGGAATTAGCTGAGCGGAGTGGAACAGCTTCTGGATATTGGGTTGCATAATCCACAAGGACTAATATATATTTATGTCCTCGGGCTGAGGGCTTCAAGGATCCTACGATATCGACCCCTATTCTCTCAAACGGGACATCAATTAAGGGAAGGGGAACGAGAGGAGCATGGTCTCTCCTAGGAATTTACTGCAGCTGACATTCCAGGCGTGAAATACAGAAGTGGCGAACCTCCTCGTTAATTCCCGGCCAATAGAAACGGAGCTTAATACGCTCTAATGTTTTTTTGGTGTCCAAGTGGCCTCCTAGGAGATGGGCGTGTGCTAACTCACAAACTTGCCGCCGGAAAGTTCGTGGGATCAGCAACAACTTCCGCACCCCCCCTCGTGCTCACTGACCGATAAAATAAATCATTTTCTATTACAAAGTGGGGTCCTTGTGGCATGGTGCGTTGGCCGTTGACGAGGACTACTACTACATTCTTAGCAAACTTAAAGGAATCGTCATTCCATTGTTCCCTTTTAAATGATGCCGGTGTTTGTCTGAATTGGAAGCTCAGATCTGAGAGAGGGTCTGGACTGACCTCAAGGGGCGGAGTTGTTCTCGGGTAGACCGTTCTGGGTCAAACCTCCAGTTTTGCACTTTCCTCACCTGCTGGTCTGGGGAATGTCCACTTTCCTCTGTGACCTTAGCCCCAGTGGGAAGGACAGCTCTCTCCTCCGAGAGAGCATAATAAGTCCCCATCGTTTCCCCCATAGAGACCAGCCCACGTCTGTGTGTCCCATCGACACACTCCCTATTTAATTTAGGTGACCCGGAGATAAACAAAGGGAGCGGAGTCTGCACCGGTTCTTTCTGAAATCTGAGACGCACTCCCCACCCAAAAGCTTGGCCCAGGTACTCTCCCACCTGGACATGATTCAGGTCCAGTCCCGTTCTCTTCAGGGTTTTCTCCATCCTGCTGACCTACGCCACTGTCAGAAAAACGACCATAAGACATCGAGAAGGTTTGGGGCAGCCACCCACATAATTGTTCTCGGCTGCAAAACTGATTAAATAATAGAGACATGCTCATTCAACAGAGTCCAAAACAGAACTGACTTCCATGAAGCAAGATGGCAGCTTTAAAGGCCAGTAGTGGAAGTGATGTCATCAATACCGGAACCAGAAGTGACGTCAGTGGCTGCCTCAGAGCCGGGCGGGATTTCCCTAGAATGGTCTGCAAAAGATCGAGAGGGAAAATTAGTGCACTTCGCCACCCCCTGGTCTGGCATGGAATCACATGTATTTAAGCCCTTTAGCTGTCTCCTAAACACATGTGTGTGACAATATATATATATATATTTATATACACGCTACCATGGCTGTTCGTTTGTCTGTCCAGGATTTTAAATCACCTGTAGCTCGCAAACCATTTCACCTATTGACTTGAAATTTGGTACACATATACTATGTGACGTCTACTATCCGCTTTCGGGGTGATTTTATTACTCTTTTTATTTTAATTTTATTTTATTGTAGAATCAACTCTCGGCAGCGCGCAACAGAGCATCCGTTCAGCACATGTGTACGAGCGTCATTCTCATTCCCTACCATCTTCGCTAATCATTCTTGATGCAGATTGAAGACTTAAGTGCCAGATTAAGTGAAAAATTAAAGAAAACGTACTAAGTAATTGCAATACAAAAACTAACTTAATCAGTTTTAAAGCGGAAAAATGCCGACGAAAGAAGAGAAGCAGCGGGCCGCTAGGGTGGAGTAAAGAAGAGCTGCTTAGGAAGCAGCATTCACATCAACCTCTGAGCAAACGAATGCTAAATGTACAGAGAAAGAGGATGAACACTATGAATGCTCAAATCAAGTGTATTCACTGCCCGTTATCGTGCAGTGCGCCGTTACTGGTATATATATAGTAAAAGAATCAGTCTCAACAAACGAAAAAAGGTTTGGAGCAGCCACCTGTATATTGTCCCTGGCTGCAAAAGAGTTTGAAAATAAGCACTGATGTGCATATTTTGGAGTTCCAGACTGAACTGACTGAGTGGTGAAAAGATGATGACTTTAAAATCCAAAACCGGAAGTGGTGTCATCTTATGACCGGAACCAGAAGTGACATTGTTTCTGGGTGCTGGGATCGTAAGTGACATCAGTCTTGGTGCCGGAACTGGAAGAGAAGTTGTTCTAGGTGCCAGAACAGGAAGTGATGTCAGTCTTGGTGCTGGACACTGAAGTGATGTTGTCGATGTTGAATCAGATAGGTTTTCCTGTATTTGGCCTGCAGAGACAACAGAAGTAGGTTTAGTTCACCCTGCCACCCCCTGGCCTGGTGGGTAATTACCTTCACTTGGTCCACTTGGCCCTCCCGGAAGTGCTCCAGGTGGTAATTGGCCTTATTAGGCTGCACTTCCGGGTGTGGCTGCACTCCAGCCCACAGAGGCTCATTAAGCCGTGCAGCTCCTCTGGGTGGTGGCTACGGAGCCGAACAAGTCTAAGTCCTGAAGTCCCACGCCTGTGGCCCCAATGTAACCCAGAAGGGCTACCACCGTACGTTCCAGGGGACATAGTGTGCATCCCATGGCTGCTCCCCTGGTCCCAGTGTCAAAGGGGAGTCCGGCCGTCCACCACAATATATTATATATACGAGTGGGGACCCAAAAATAACCGGAAATATTTTTAAAACGTGTTTAATTTAATTTTCTGTACAAACTACAATTAGTCTCCTTCAAAGTACTCTCCATTGGCGGAAATACACTTATCTAACCGTTTGTTCCATTGTTTGAAACATTTTTTAAAATCGTCTGAAGTAATGCCCATTAATGCTCTGGTCGTTTCTTGTTTTACCTCTTCGACGTCAGCAAAACGCCTTCCTTTCAAGTCTTTTTTCATCCGAGGGAACAAAAAGAAATCACACTGAGCTAAATCCGGTGAGTAGGGTGGGTGGTTCAGGGTTGTTATACCGTTTCTTGCCAAAAATTGGCAAATGCTGAGAGCAGTGTGAGATGGAGCGTTGTCATGATGAAAGAACCAATCGCCCGACTCCCACAAATCAGGGCGTTTACTTTTCACACTGTTGCGCAACCTACTTTTACAAAAAAATTCACTGAACACAAGCACAACCTTCCAGACTGATGGCACTTGGTAGACTGACTTGTGAGGAGTGTAACTAGATCACCCTAGCGGCCCAACCACGTACTACAAGTACCAACCTAACAACAACAAAATTCCGGTTATTTTTGGGTCCCCCCTCGTATATAGTTTTACTGCATTGCTAGTTTGTGGCTTTTTGTTGTATTTTGTTTGTGGTTATCATTCCATTTGCATTTTTTGTTGTTGGAGGCATTGTGGTGGAGTGGTTAGCACTGCTGTCTCACAGCTCAGATGACATTTTTGGCTACAATTATCAGTCCAGCATAGTTGGCATATGCTTCCCTAGCCCTCAGAGACACTTAAAACACCTTCTTCTTCTTCTTCTTCTATCGGTTGCTCCCATTAGGGGTCGCCACTGCGGAAAATCTTCTTCCATATCTTTCTGTCCTCTGCATCTTGTTCTGTTACACCCATCACCTGCATGTCCTTCCTCACCACATCCATAAACCTTCTCTTAGGCCTTCCTCTTTTCCTCTTCCCTGGCAGCTCTATCCTTAGCATCCTTCTCTCAATGTACCCAGCATCTCTCCTCTGCACATGTCCAAACCAACGCCAATCTCGCCTCTCTGACTTTGTCACCCAACCGTCCAACTTGAGCTGACCCTCCAATGTACTCATTTCTAATCCTGTCCATCCTTGTCACACCCAATGCAAATCTTAGCATCTTCGGGAACACTTAAAACACCAAAGAACCATAATAAGCCAATCAAAACTGGTTCAGTTTCTCCTTCCTCATTGACCTCAATGAATTTTGCACAGTTTAGTAAAGTTCGCTAATATTTCCTTGATTTTGCCAGACTAACACCGATGTGAACTCCGTTGGGTTTGCTCATCTCTAATCTTCTTATCTGCACACATGTGCAAAGTCTTACATTTTCTTTATTGATCATATTTCTGAAAGGCAAGTTCTACTCTGCATGCACATTATATACAAAGCATTCATAATTTAACAGGTCAGCATATAAAGTACAGTAACAGCACTTTCCATGGCACTTCTGGATGGTGTCACAAAGACACATGTCCAAAGAAATAGAGTAAAGAAAACTAAATAATATTAGAATTGGTTAATACAAAAATATTACAAACTGTACAGAAATGCTCTTAATTGACAATTGATTCGGACACAATGTTTATTTGATATTTTAAATTACAGCAAACTGCAGTACTCATTAAATTACAGGTAAGAAGTACCTGTTACAATTTAGGCATACTAGTCAGATTAATTAAAAAATAATGCCTGTCTATGTAACAGAAGCTGTGACAAAAAGCTTATAGGTGATGGATTTTTTAAGTTTCAAATCACAGAGATTATTTGTGTGATTTCAACAACAGACATACTGGTGCTTGAAAAATTTAGCTCATAAATTCAATATCTCCTGTAATTAGTAACAACACACTGTACCTACTGTATGTTAAAGAACAGAAATGGGCAGCCATCCGAAAAAGGGTTTGTCCATCTTGACCAATGCTGTGGTAACAGGCTTGGGCATTTGTTCTGTTGCAGTGGAACAAATATTAAGTATTGGAAGTTTAAGTAAAAACTTAATGTTTTTTTTAAATAATATTTCATATCTCACATAAACCTTTAAAATAAGTATTTAAAAAACAGATGCACAGACTAAAACTTATATTTTCCAAGGCAATAAAGCAAAAGAGTTTTGCTAAATTTAAAAATGTTTTAAAGTTTGTGCTGAATGTGCATATTGCTCTCACAGTTTATAATGTTTTGAATGCACACAGTGGAAACTTGAGCCTGTCAAAGCATAGCTAAAATTGGTGCAAAGCAGTAAATATATTTTGTAAAGTCAAGATTTTTTGTATTAAATAAATGTTTATTTCAATGGCCAAATAAAAGTGGTTTCTGTTTAATTTTGGGATTGAGGTGTTTTTATTTTATTTATTAATTTTGTATTCAAAGTTCAGTTTGAATTAAATTATTTATACAGTGCATTTTTCAAGCATATGAAGCAATTATTTCTATTCTGTCTCATTTATGTGGAACAGGGTTGTTTCAAGAACAATTTTATTATTATTAATGTACTGGTTTTTACACCTAATTTAATTAGTGTGGCTGACTTGCACTGCCCATCAGCTGCCTTTCTTCAGTTTACATGATCCCACATCTGAATTTCAATAATATGCAAATAGTCCTGTTTGTGATTTCAGGTGTATGATATTTAATGTCTAATTGTTTGCTGACAATTAACAGTGTCACGCTGTGTTCTCATCGGATTGAAAGGGGCAAGACTCAGGAACAGCAGTGATAAAAATTTGAAGATATATATTCTTGGAAATACCAAACACTAAAGGGGTCAGATTCTATCTAAACTCATTATGCTGCTTTGTATATTACCTCTTGTAACTGAAAAATAATTTTTAAAAATATTAAAGGACATTGGTTCATGAGTGAAAAAGCCACTTTTATGAGAACTTCCACTGAGCAGTCAATCAGATTGTGTGTTTATGTCATATGATGTAGGCAGTGGAGCTGTCATTGGAAACTCTAATCAGAATGGATTTAGGTTTTTACATTACTTGATTTGGAAGTATCTTATATGGGAGGAGAGGAAAAAAAGTTGAATTATACAGTTGTGTCATTTCAAAGTTGTGCAAACCTCAAGATTTAGCACACAACTTTCCTTCCAGAAACCTATTTTTCTAGGAGTAATTGTAATGCTAGGGCCCATAAATATTATTGTAAAGTTAGTTTATATAGTTAGAGTTTTGCACTTTAACATTATACGTTGTACCTTTAAACATCTATAAAATTATTTTTTCTTCTTTTAATGATATAATTAAAGCTTCAGCAACATTAATAAATCTCTGTAATACAATTTAATTTCTGCTTTATTAATTAATTATTTAATTATCCCTAATAACAGTTTTGATTTTATATGGACTTATTTTTTTTAAATGATTTAGTGCAATCTGGTAACTAAACAGTTATTTGGGTTTTTTTTTTGGTATTTGGTACACTGTATTAATTTCTGTGCATGAGTACTAGTAGCAGTTCTGTCAAATATCAATATGATCTTTATCCTTTGTTTTACTTAAGTATTTTATTTTCAGATGCATCATTCTGTCATCAAGATCAGACAAACACCAAAAGTGACCCAGTGCTCAAAATGCTGCATTCTTTACCACTGTTTATTACATCCAGTGGGCAAATACACTCCATAAAAGTTTTCATGAACACAACTGGCATTTTGAGGGGCACAAACAAGTAATTAGAACTTTTGTACATCAATTTAGAAAATATATATGTCAAAATATAAGAATAGTAATAAAAACGGGCGTACGCAACATTTTTGTGTCTATGCCCTTTTTATACATGAGGCCCCTGGTCCTGAAGGAGATAGAGCTCCTTAATAAAAAGCATGCTTTCTGCTCTCTAAGGGCTTACGACGACAGTCCACTTCCAACCTTTTTCAAATCTCTGAACATTAAACAGGGTTTCTTCCCAGACCCCAATTATTTATTTATTATTTAGAGTTAAACTTTCAAAGGTGAACTCCTCAGCTTTGAAAGAACTTAGTTGTGTCAGTGAAGATAAACTGGTCAATGAGTTGCTTAACCAAAAGGTGACTTAGAATCATTTTGAAAGTAGATTCACAGTATCTTTTATGTGTTGCTGGTTTTAATGACAATTTCTGTCTTTTAGAATTCTGTTGTTCACAAACTCTGGAAGGATTGCAATGTCAAACATAAGGGTATCTTATATGATATGGTTGGTTGACTCCAAAACGAGATATGAGAACACATGTATACAATAAAATATTTTTTAAAATCTGTGGTGCATCTGGTAAATGCTTTATTTTTATTAAATCATGTTTATATTTTGCAGTATATTCCCAGAATTGATGTATTTTTAGATGTATTTTCAGTTATCCTTTGTCCACAGAGTTGTTTATAGTTTAAAGTTCAGTCTATGCTTTCAGAGCTCGAGAAATTTTGCAGACATGCTCCTATCTGGGAAGCATTTAACTAATGTCACAGTTTGACTTTTAAAGAGGTCTTGCAACACATGCATATCTGACATGGCCAGAGGTGATTCCTTCTCAACCCCATGAAGTAAAAGTAGCTGCCCCGATCTTGAAAATATTCATGCTATAGCAACAGAAGGACTGCAGGTCTCCCATCCATGAGGGTAAAGAAATTAAAAAAGAAGTTTGTTCATCCAGTTATGGATTCAGAAGATCACTGTCTTCTCTACAATAATCTTCCTGAAATCAACATGAAAGACCATAGGGATTTATTCAGGAGAATGCAACTTATTCTTCAGCTTTGAGGCACTTGAACAGTTAGGTGGTAGATCAGCTATTTGCAAAAATAAGGTAAACAACTTTTCAATAATATGGCAGCCTTGACCCATGTGTTTGTGATGAGGAGTGTCATTCAAAAACATAATAACAGCAATAACAAAATTCACCTTGAACTGCAGCCAAAAAGGGGTCGCAAAATGTCAGAGTTGAAAAACATATCATACACAGTTTCAATAACATATCAGATATTATGAAGCTTTATAGTCATTTATTTCAGCTAGTTTCTGATTTGAAAAACCTCACAAAAATAGCTAAGTTTACAAATATTACTTCTGTTATAATTAATATTTATAAAAGTAGGCTTGAGAAATAAACATTGAGATAATTTATTGTAGATCAGTTGTACTAACTTTACATAGTTTATATTATATCAGTAAAATATAAGACAACCACTTGGAAAAAAAGAAAACAACATAGAGAGAACGTTTTTTTTTTAATTTTAATAATGGGTCATACTTCAAAATGGTGCAACTGATGCACAAATTTAGAAGGAATCATGTAAACAGCATGCTTAGTAGGCAGGCTGATGTGGCAGGTTGTAATAAACTAAATTTACAATAGTATGGAGTTATCACTGCTACCCTATGGATCCATGATTTCAAATCTTTCACCCGGTCGCTGTCTTTGTGGAGTGTGTACTTCCACCTATGGCTTTGCAAGTGTTTTCCAGGTTCTCTGGTTTTCCACCCACAAAAACACGTGGGACAGGCTAAATACCAATTATAAATTAGCAATGTGTGTGTAAGCGTGTGTGTGTGTGTGTGTGTGTGTGTGTGCATGAATAAATGTGCAATGTGGAATGGAAGGGTTATTCCAGGCATACTTCCTGCCTTGTGTCAGATGCTGCCAAGATAGACTCTGGTCCTCTATGACCTTGAACTGGATAAAGTGGGTCTGAGAATAGGAAAGTATAGAGTGTACTGTTTTATTTGTAGAATTTTTGAACATCAATGTCTTTTCACTAGATATTGTTAGACATGAGTTTAACACCTCATTTTAAGTGGTATTAAAGTTCCTAAAATAGCCTGGTATTTAAAGATTTCTGTAATGTCCAGAACAATTAATGAAAGATATGAACCCTGCTATCAAAAATGCAATGAATAATTTTAACCATTACTGTTTATGATTAGGGGTCAAAACATCTGGTACATATGGTGACCTGTGTTTACTCTTGAAAGATGTATATTTTACAGAACTACAGATATTTTCCAGATCTGTAAATTTGGGTTTTGTGCTGGTGTGGTTACTTGTATTTCTGACTAGATGAGCAGTAATTTCCCGAAGGTAAATAAGGAAAAACAGAAAGTATAGTTGTTGGCAAAAATGGAAATACTGAGTGTCTTAGAAATAATCTCCATCTACTGTGCCACCCAACTTCTATATCTTTTGGCATGCTCACAACTAAAACACCAGCAGTAACACCCAACTTCTCTTGCAGTTGGGTATGGATACCACTTCAGCTCTACCTTTAATGATCATCACCAAGATCAAGGAAAAAAACAAACTTTCCTATACAATGCCATTCCAGTCTTAATAAAGTCCCATCAGTTACCCAATTCTAAGACTGTAAGCATGGATAACCGACTGAGATGCAAAATCTCTACCCCATTCATGAAACTCACAACAGAAATAGACAGAACATTGCCATGTATAAACTAAAACTTCTAATCAAAACTAATGTCACAGAAATAAATTCAAACTTCCAACCAATGAAAGCTTGCTCTTGTGCTTACAAAACAGTACAGAATTGAAAATATGCTGGATGCACTTACACATGCATACAACCCTCCCCAAATGAAGAACACCCAGAAACAGAGCCTCTGCAAATACAGATCCACTGGTAAGCTTTTGATTTGCACTTATTCACACCCTATAAATACAACTACACATGCTAATGCTGTAGATGCCATTTTCTTCTATTTTTCCTGCACGGCCTATAATGTTATTACTCAGATGAGGCCCACGGCATCACACTTGGACATTGACCTAAACTTTAAATCGCACATTAACCTCATTACGAGGACTGTATTGTTTAATTTAAACAACCTCTTATAACAATGTAAAATGCTGAGAAATTAATTCACGCTTTTGTTTTTAGTAGAGTGGAATACTGTAGTACACTCCTAACATAACTGCTTAAAAAGACATTATACAGTTAAAGTTAAAGCTTAAACAGAGAAAGAAAATGTAAGCATATCTCACCAGTCTTAGCATTGTTACATTGGTTACCAGTGTCCTTTAGAGCTGATTTTAAAATACTATTAATGGTATATAAGGCTGTAAGTAAACTTGCCTCTTCCTATATGTTAGAGTGCCTGTCCCTTTAAAATTTCCAGCCGTAACCTTAAATTTCCCAATAGTGGTTTGCTTATTACTCCAGCACCTAAATAAAAAAAGAAATGGTGAGGTGGCCTTATGCTTTTATAATCCAAAAAATCTGGAATACTTTACCAATACATACACTATATGCCATGAAACAATTTAAAAAACTTTTTAAAAACCCACTTTTTTAGTTTGACATTTTTATAGCTGCATTTTAGTTCTAATTCTAATAGATTATATATGGAGTATCACATACATTCGTGAATTTGAAATCATTATTAACTTCAACTCTTCTCTTTTTCTTTTCTGATTTTTCTGCCACCACCTGATGAAAATATTGTGCAGTTGCCTGTGATATTGAAGCAAAAGTGATTACATTAACTGTCAATGAGGCCTACTGCATCAAATCTCTCTATTATAATAAAAAAGATCCTGGGATGAGACGTGACTTTTTCAGAGAGATACTTTCACGTCCCGCTAGACGAGACTTTGTGCCATGCCCAGAGCCGGAAATAAAAGATAAAGAGTAGATGACAAAGTAGAATGTCGTAAAGAATTCAAAAATGTTGTTGCGATACACATGCACAGCAGGTTAGAGATAATGAAGTACTGAAATTCGAAAGTCTTAAAAAAATGATAGTAAAGATCGCATTAGCGTAAAGTAATGGAAATTATTACTCAACAGCAAAAAAGAGATCGAATATATTGTTTGGATTTAAACTTTAAGTCAGAGACTTGTAGATCGTCTAATTCATGTTGCCTCAGGGAAAAGTAGTGTTTCTTCCAAATGAAGAGGCGTATCTGCGAGAGTTACAATATTTTTTTGTTTGGCGGCAGAGACGCAAAGTGGCAGGCGCTTAGAGCAGGCTGGGGGGTTGGCAAGCAAAGCGAGCAGGAGTTGGAACCCCCTAGTCTTCTAAGAAAAAAACTGAAAAAAACACTTCAAACTACTTAAGTATATTTATGTTAGGTTGAATGCCCAGGATGAGCCGGGTGATCTTTTGGCCTAGAAACTCCTGCAGATTTTGTTTTGTTCTCCAGCATCTTGTCCCAAGGATATTGCTTTTTTTGTTTCTGTTGTCCGATCCAACATTCTGATCATAGCATTGGACTTAATAGTATGGACTTAAAAACTAATCTATAAATAAGGATTCCACTGTATCTGTTATTAGTATGTCAGTGTTATGTAGGTACATATTGGTTTATTCTCATTTCCTATTTTGGTGTATCATTTATTCATTCATATTATCTATAACTTTGTCACTTTGCAAAGTACTCTGAGTTACATTCTTTGTACAAACTTGTGCTATGAAAATAAATTTTGACATTGTTGTTTTTGGTTTCACCTTTCACCTGACACATTCTGTCTGTTTTTTGCTATTTGTTCATTGAGTATCGTGCGTCATTAGTTACACGCATTTGCTGTGCTACAGTATGTTTGCTGTTGCTAGGCATGCCATTTATTCACAGGCAGTGACTACGCAGGCACACTTTTATAAAAAGTTAAATTATCACAACTTTAGAGCAAGCAAGACTTTGAATCTTCCTGCCTTTGTACTGAATTAAGAAATAGCCTCAAAATATAAACAAAAAGAAGATTAGGGAATTATTTCTAAAACTGATTACAGGTTTCTGAAAAAGCATTCATGGCTTTGGCTTCTTTTATCAGTTTAGAGTCTTTTCCCTCTACATTGTTTTTGATCTGCTTTTGCCTTTGACTTTTTTGTGTCAATAGACTGAAATATTTGATTCCTTGGTCAAAATTCTGGCCATTTTTAGTTCTCAGGGTTTTTGATTCCCACATTTTTAAGGGTAAGACTTACATTTTGATGCATTTTTTCCCTCAAGTTCAAGTCAGTAAATGTAATAAAAAATATTGTGTCTTCATTGTGTTTTTTATTTTTCAGTTTGAATTATGATAATTATATTTTAAAAACATTAAATTTTAACGATGATCCCCTATGATAAGTTATGAAATCTTTGTGATTTTTAAATAAATTATCAATATAATTAATGTGCTTTTTATTATTATTGATTGATACACCAGAAGATGACAGCAAGTGATTACATGTTCATGACTTTTTCCTTCAGTCATAACAAAATGTGGTATTTTATATTACCTCTGGAATTTTTATTTTTAAATATTAAAACTTTTTCTTTACTTTGTGTTAAGTATTACCTTGTCTTCAGTATGAAATGTATGTTCTGCTCTCTTCTGGTTTAATAACTCTCAAAAATGTTTCAATCAGTAATCCTTTAATAAATTAGTATTATCAGCTGTGTCGAGGGGACCAGTAGTTGCTGTCATTTTAAAATGTCTTTGATGTATGAGCGTACGGTAAACCTCTGTACACAGTGGTACTTAAACCCATTTAAATTATTTTAAATTTTTAAGCCAGTTTATTTAAGAGGAACTTATTTTAATGTTTTATTAATTGGCACCATGAATAATTGCATATATCTCTATGAGAATTTTATATGAGTTCACTGACAGCCATTGGAGTGTTGGAGTCCTACATACCAAGAGCCCTTAGGGTTTTAAATGGGATTGATATAGTAATTGTGAAAGTAATGGTCCACATTTCTTTATTTGTGTTACATACTTCTTAAAAAAAGTCTACAATCGGTTTAAAACAAAGATTTTTTTATGATACATTTAAAAATTGTATTGAATGCATGAAAAAAATTCACTATATTGTACTTTTTTATATTTGTATAGGTATATATCGATTTATCCAATGATATGTTGCTATCATCCAAAGGAGGAATGTTTTACTAAAGTTTATGATAACCATGCATTATGCTTGAAGTCTTTAAATGAGTCATATGGTAAATTGAAAGATAACATTACAAATTTAGTCTCAAAAGTCTAAAAAAGATAAGGTGCAGTTTGGGGAAAGGCCTATTAAAGATTTTCTGGAACACTGTAACACACTCACACATCAACAAGATTACCCAGTCACTAATAAAACTAATTCTGCCTCATGGATGTATAAAATGCATATAATCCTTTTGTGCTATAAGAAACAATGAAAAATGCTAAGTGATATAGTTGTTTTTGTATGCTGTAGCAATCCTAAGCAAAATAAATTAACTTTGCTTTGTGCAACACAATTTCTGTTCTCAACATAGGGCAAAAACGCCATATACACCATTAGCTAATGGCTAGAATGTGTCTAGTATTTCTTGTCTACAATCTATACCTGCATTTTATCTAACAAGACACAACTCCAAACTTAATTCATAATTTGTATGAATGTGCTGAAAAACAACATATTGTGTTTCATGCTCATTGCAGAAGGAAATTATATTTCCTCTACCTCTTTAGTCTCATCATATGTTTCGAAGTAAATTTTAGAACAAATTCCTAACTGTTTAAGCTCACAATGTGTAGTGTCAATTTTAAGATATATTCTCTAAGTCTTTCAATATGTCTATCTTACCCTTGTTAGGTTTTACACTATATCTGATTATTTGGTAAAGTGCTTATTATCCAAAATATAATGTCCTTTTTATCCACAAATTTTTAGATTGATTATCATCCATAATAATGAGTTATGACAATTTTTCTAATATTAGGTGATATCATTTTTATTATTGATTATCAGTCATGCTCAAAGAGAAGGTTATTTATGAACCTTGAATATTCCTTGTATCTTTGTGTACTACCCTCCCAACACACAAAGGATGTCATAGTCTAGATTTAGAAATTCTGAAGGGACTTAACATTGATGTGACACAGATCCTTGATATTAGAATTTCAGACAACCAGAATTCAGAACTATTTTTAATACAGCCAACAATATAAATAGTTGTAAAAACTGTAATGGGAGTGCCACAAAGGTGAGAACTATAATTAAATACAATCTAGCAGACTGATCGGAGAGATGGTCTTAATTCTCCAAAGTTAAACAATATAGAAAAATGCCAGACAGTTGTTTTAACTTACTGCCTATCTATTTAATTTTGTTCCACTTATGGAGTGAATAATGCGTTGGCAGATAAGTGTAAGGTGTTTGCAGCATTTCTTACAGGAGAGAAATATATTATGTAGCCCTCAAGATCAAAGTTAGTTGAATCTCCTTTAAGAGCATAAATGTGCTTGGACTTTGTAGAATAATTGGATGGATGGATAAACTGATCCACCTGCAGGTATCCTATAGGCCAGAGGTCCTCAGCACTAGTCCTGAAGTACACAGTAGCTGTAGGTTTTTGTTTCAACCAATTATTTACTAAGAACCCATTTAATTTACTACTAAAGCAACATTTTTTGTTTGTTACGATTCAGAACCCTTAATTTCCTATTTTAATTGTTGCAGGTTTACTTAACTGGCAGTCATTTAATAATGGAGATTCAAATGACAGAGGAACCACCAGCTTTCCAGGTAATGTGCTTCCATTTAAACCTGTGTATATGCATCATCAAGTATCTGTGTTTTGAAATAAATGAGAGAGAAGGGAAGGACCAAGAGGTACAGTTCAGTTCTGGCCCACAAAATACATAGATAATGTTCCCAGAAAATGAAAAGTGCACAATGTGATAAAGATTTATAGTGGAAGTATGAAAACACTAACAAGCCATATAATTAAATACCAAGTTTCATTGTTTGCTAGGCCTAGCTTCTAATTAGCAAAACTGGTTGAAATGGAAAGATGCACCCACTGTTGACCTCCAAAACCTCTTTTATAGACTTTTTTTAAAGAAATCTCAGACTACTTAATTGGCATAGAACTAAATATAGCAGGCACTTATTTGGCCGGATTTATACTTCACGCGACGCGACGCATGCTGCAGCGGACGCGCCTGCTACGCAAGCGTTGTAGTATTTATACTTGCTCGCATACTTTATGTAAATCTGGAGGAATCCGCCAGGTGGCAGTGCGAGATATTATCACGGTGAGAACATGTTCGGCTTCTCTGTGTTTTGAATTACCTAGAACACCCATTAAATTTCCGATGACACCTTACCGCAATATCTCTGAAAAGGATGTTTATTGATTAAATCCAGGGATGTGTCCATTCCAGCAAGCATTGGGCACGAGTGAGAAACAATCCCTGGATGAGGCCTCAGCTTATCACAAGGTGAATGCAAGCACACACATACACTAGCGTCATTTTAGCGGCACCAAATCTCCAAATCTGAATACCTTGGAATATCAGCAACGTGACTCCCTGCAAGACAGCAGCGCTAATGCTCCGCCACTTTTTCACCTCCATGTGTGTAATTATTAACAGTATTCATTATTTAAACGAAATTACTGATTTATTTGTAAAATATAATATACATACTTTAATGCTTTTCATCATAAAAGTGATATCAAGTATAGATCTAAGGATTCTAAATGTGCAGAGAGTTGGAATATCATACATTTAATGTGCTCAGTGTGGCAATCTATTGCTGGCGATCCGCTGCTGTCAGGACCAGAGGAAGCCCTAGAAAAAGACGGCACAGAAGACGGTATGTGAGACTTTTAAAATGTATTGTGTCATTACGATCGAAGCATTTATTAAACATCGAAGCGTGTACACCAATCTCATAGGATCTGCAAAGCGGCTTTTGTCACATGTAGATAGTAACCAGAGACTCTGACATCACATTCCAACTTTTAGCACACTGCACCCCCCCACCCGACTTTTTGCATGCGTCGCGTTAATTTCTGAGGACCTGCTCAGAGGACGCATCAAATGAACGCTGAGAACACGTGTCAGCCATGATGCGGGCACATACGTGTTCAGAGCGTGAAGTATAAACGAGCCCTTAGAGCCTGGTGTTTTCTCAGATTCTTGAAAAACAGCAATATTCATACCTCTACTTAAGAAAAAACTTTGTTCTGGATAATTTTAAAACTTTTTCCTACCTTTAAGCAAACTCACTGAAAACAGGTCTTTCAGAAGTTGTATGATTTCTTGAGGAAAACGTTTTATTTTTTTAAATGGGTAGTTTACATCTAACTGTAACACAAAAATTCCTTTGGTCAATGGTGTTAATGAATTGTGGCTGAATGCTCTGGTAAATAACATGTTAAGAAATTGTTTTGCATGGGGAGAAAGAAAGCTCAAAACTCTAGGTACAACAAAATTATTGTTCAATGCATTAATTAAAAAAAAACAAATAACGGAATTTAAAACAAGAAAAATGCAGAATTCCAAAGTGCAAATAAAAAGTAAAAATAAGAAGGGAAACAAAGAATTAAAATGTAAAAAACAAACATAAAGAACCTATAATCCAAAAACATGCAAAGATTATTTAAAAAAATTAAAAAATACAAAAAGAAAGCAGAGTACTAAGCTTCATCAATTAAACAAAGCCAAAGCCAGAATTAAAGAATATAGCAGTCATTACGGATTCAATGCTAAGTTTTAAATCTCTGGCCTTCAGGCTGTAGCATATTTTAGGAAATTCAGTCATTAACGTTGACGTTTACCATTATGGCCACTAAAGACTTCTTCCTTTTTACAACTATTACAGATTTTTTTTTTTTTTTTTTATTTTACTACTTGTAAAACACTTAGATTTACACTTAAGTATGATAATATGCAATATAAATACATGTTGTCCTACATTATTTTTATCATGCACTACTCAAATTGTTTTTTTGGACTCAGATTATTCTTTTTATTGGGGACTAGTAGAATTTTTCATGAAATATTAAACTTAACATTGGATATTACTCAAATTCCTTCACAAGTCTGAAACTTTTTCTTGCTCATGCATTTCCAGAACTACAAAGTATTTTTTATACAGCATTACTCATTCATATCATTGTCACTCCTCGCTTCTCATTCCAAACTGATTTTCTGTCATGTCTCAGAACAAAGCAAATCAAAGTTGGTTCTTGAGAAAAAAAATTATAATAGAGGCCTACTTGTTTACTTAAATATCCAACAAAGGAATGTCTTTAAGAGTGATCGATTTCTGTCTATTTTAGGTACAAGAGTTTTTACTAAACTTTTCACAGCTAATGTGAGTGATACCTTGTTTGACTCAGCCTTTAAAACCAGACGGAAACTTTAAGTTTGCACATTCAACAGTGTTTGCATGAGCTTCCTTTCACCCCTTAACAGGTTGAGTGGTGTTGCTAAATTGAGCAAGGAACCTTAAGTGAACATGTGTGTCTTATATACTTTCTATATTAATTGACATATACACTAGATCAGGGATTCCCAAACTCAGTCCTGGGGCCCCCTTGTGACTGCAGGTTTTATTTTCTAACCAGAATTATAATCAGTGACAACAACTGATAACACTGATCAAATTTAATTAGCTGTTATTTTTTTCCTCTTCTTTTACATTCAGAAAAGCATGATTTTTACATTTATAAGACATTTAGAAATATTTCTGTTTTTGCTATAGATTTAAATGCTTAACTGTCTTTTTTGATTTCCTAATATTTTGCCCTTTCTCTGTGCAGTTTGCTCCCTTCATTTTGTCTAAATAATGACAATTAAAAAGTAGCAGAGCAGACACCCAGGCAAACAACACTGAATCATGAAAGGCTGCAGCTACTTTAGTGTTAGCTCCACTAATTAGTAAATAATGAATCAATTAAACAATTAGAACACATGGACAAGTAGAATGAAAATCAAGATGAAAAGTGTTATGTTATGTTATGTTAACATTATGTTATGTTAACATTTTTCCGATATAATTGCTTAGTACATTTTAATTTTTTTTTTTTTTTTACCAAACTTAGTTTTTTATTTGTGTATTGTTCCCAAAACACAGAACCTGGGAAATAACAGTCCAATTAAAAACAGGAGCAAGTTGGAACAATACCTGTACTAGATTATTAACTTTTAGATGTTAACACACCCAATGTTATTTTTTGCCATTGCATTTAGTCATATGTGCAGCACCAAAAGCCACTGTTCTGTGAAAATACTAAGGTAAAAATTAATTATTATGATGGTTAATTTAAATACCTGGCACTGTGGTGCAGTAGTTAGCGATTCTGCCAAGCAACCCCCAGGAATTGGGATCAAAAAGCACTTTGGGCTTGAACATTTTTCATGGGTTTCCTTTGTGTATTTCATTTTTTTTCCTATATCAAAAACAAATGTCTAATTAGTTAGCAAATTAATTCGTGTGCACAGTGATATCTAAATTATTTGAAAAAAAAACTTATGGCAAATTTTAGTGGAAGTCTGGAATTTTGCTACTTTAAAATGAAACGTCAGTTGTCCATATCAACTCTTTAGTTTTCAAATAGGCAAATTTCTAAAGATGCTGTATATCCTGTACATTTGTTTGCCAGAGAGCAATGAGAAATAAGAATCTGAAGGTGATTTGTTTTTTTCCCCTCTGGAGAACAAAACTCTAACAGGAATAATTATATCAGAAAAAAATAGATGGCTCATAAAAAAGCTAAATATTTTTAGTACCTCTTTATTACCTTAGAGATCCATTTTATTTTTTGATTATAGGAATTGTTAATAAATCTTCTTGAATCTCCTACTAAAAATAAAGATTCTGGGCTCATTACCAGGTATAAATACAGTGGTGAAATTACTGCTGTGTTTTCTGCCACCTATAAATGTGTTTGTTAATATCATTTGAAGGCATTTTAGCTGAAACTAAGCCTTAATCTACATAACATTGAGAGGCTTGTGTAGGACGTTACTATTTTAAGAGTTTCAGCATATTATGGCTATGGACTCCCCTTATTTTTTCACAAAATTCGAAATATATGAATAGTTTTAAAAGCATGATAGCTTGCCAGTAATGTGGTTTGGTCTGTCTCACAGATCCAGTTCCTGTGTGTAAGTATTACACTCAGTCACTGGGTGTTTAGAGTGCACATTGTATCTGTGCTTTTTTCCTTTGGGCACTTTGTTTTTTTCCACAGGCCTAAAGACATGCAGGTTGGGTGAACTGCAGATTCTGAACTGGCCTGCTCTGAGTATGAGCAGGTTCTGCAGTGGACTGGTTCTCCATTCTGGACACTGCCCTACCTTAAGCATGAAGGATGATGCAGGAATAGGTTCTGATCCCCTTCAACATTAAATTAGATTGAAAAGAGTTGAGAATATTAAGTTTTATTATTAACAAGCATGGAATATTGCAGCATAGGTAGTATGTGAATAAAATTAAGGAGTGTTGCTAAAATGACCAAGATTCCAGATGAGCGACGGGAGTACCTGAAGTATATACTTGCTGCACTGAATGCATTTCAGTCAAGTGGAGAAATTAGTCCACTGCAGAACACACATACTCACATAGAGTATCTCCCATCATTTACAGGAGGACAGTATACTGTTGACAGTTAACCTAGCATGAATATCATTTGAATGTGAGAGGAAATGCTTATAAGGCAAGAATTTGCCAACTCCATATCCAGGCTCAAAAATGAATGTAGAACTCTGGAGCTATATGGCACAAGATGTTTCACGCTACCATGTCTACTACTACATTGTTACTGAAATGGAACTTACTCTCCTCTTTCTATGTAGTTTATATGCTTTTGTGTTATGTTAACTATTGTCTACTTAGCATTGCTAAGTAAATTGCTATATACTAAATTAAAAGGCTATAGCAGCTTAAGTGGTGATGATTAATTTAAATTGCTACATATTCATTTATCCCATTATTAAACTTGCCTAATCCAATTTAGGGTTGTGGGGAGTGGAATAACCTATTTTGGCAAAATCAGGCAAAAGATGGAGTGCTGAACCATTTGTGCAAACTCCCAAACTTACTCAAACAGCAGACACATCCATCTGTGCATGTTATAGTTCTACTGCCAGTACTACTACTAAAATAATGCGGAACAACTCCCTTTGAAGCGCTTTTCTCCATCATGTTAATTTTAGGCTATAATTGTAAGTTCACAGAGAATATATGTGTTTGTTTCTATCCATCCATCCATTATCCAACCCGCTACATCCTAACTACAGGGTCACGGGGGTCTGCTGGAGCCCATCCCAGGGCGCAAGGCAGGAAACAAACCCCAGGCAGGGTGCACACACACACATACACCAAGCGCACACTAGGGACAATTTAGAATCGACAATGCGCCTAACATGCATGTCTTTGGACTGTGGGAGGAAACCAGAGCACCCGGAGGAAACCCACGCAGACATGGGGAGAACATGCCAAACTCCATGCAGGGAGGACCTGGAAGCGAACCTAGGTCTCCTTACTGCGAGGCAGCAGCACTACCCACTGGACCACCGTGCTGCCCTGTTTGTTTCTAGTGCACTGAAAATATTAAAATCCAATCTTTCACAGTCTTCTCATATTAATTTAAAATGTATGATCCATATATAAAGATAAGAATACTGTATATACATGTATTAGAATAGATTTCACATTAAAACATTAGAGCTATTTTGACAAGAACATGCCATTCAGCCCAACAGAGCTCACCAATCCTATTCACCTAATATTTCCAAAATGACATTATGTTGAGTTTTAAAAGGTCACTAAGATACCACTCTTGACACACTACTTGGTCACTTATTTAATGTCTAAGGTTCTCTGTGTGAAGAAAAGCTTTATAACATTTGTGAAAAAACTATACCATAACACGGGGCTATTCAATTAGAAATTCAGTTGGGCCAGATTTTCAAACAAAGAATTTTAGCTGGGCCAGATGTTTTTAGCACCAAGTAAGCAGCAGGTAATGACAAATTTTAAACCAACATAAATTAATATATTCAAAAAGAAGTAATGTTTATTTGTTGTTTTCCTTACAAACGTGGTCAAATCTGACACAGGCACATCAAAAAAGTGCATAAAAAAACAATAAAAAAGCTATAAGTGAACAGAATCTGAGGTAGTAGCAATACTTTTTTCTACTTTTGAAATAAAAAAATAAACATTTTTGTCATATCTGACCTAGTCACATCTCAAAGTGCATAAAAATAAAATAGTGCACAGTATTTGCAATAACATTTGTTTCTCTTTTGAAATAAATACTTTGGTCATATAATGATAACTTCTTTATGTTTACATGGTGTTCTTCTTTCTACTTAAAACACTGCACCTCACGCAGGATGCAAACCAATGTTCTTTTTATTGCAAGGCATCAGCAACACAATTGCACCATTCCACTGCACTGTCACCCAGTTATATCACAAAGTGTGCTTAACAGAATAAAAAAGAACTATCGGTGCTATCAAAGCTATCAGTGCAAAGCCATAACAAGTGATAACAGAAACTAACACACATGAATACAATGTCTACTGCACACTGAGGGAACACAGGTTCATTTTATTGTGAGGTGTCTCACCACTGCATTCTTGGGGGAAACCACTTTGTGGGGGCCCAGGGCACCTCCCTAGAGAGAGCTGGGTGACAGGATCAGGGTGAGAGGGCAGCGAATGGTAAAAGAGCAGGAAGAGATTCCCTGGGAGAAGCAGCTCCTTCGACAGATTGTCACAGTATCATAGACTACTACTACCACTTGTAGACACACCACAGCATGCTGCATTGTTGGTTAAATGTTGCTAGGCTTCACGAAGTGTTGAATTCATGGTCTGTACAAATGTTGGGATTTCTGAAGGCTTTCTTGGTTTTGCTCTGCATTTCTGGCGGGACCATGGGCTGGGCCACTCGAAGGTTGCTTCTGGGCCCCATGTGGCCCAGAGGCCACCATTTGAATAGGCCAGCCATAACAAGTTGATATATGTATCCTTGTTTTCTTTTTGAGGAACTTAATTTAAATAATCCACAGGACTAATGCCTTTCATATTTTTAAAACTTCAGCCATGTCACCTCTTAATGCCATAAACTGTAAAGGTTCAGCTCCTTCAGTCTTACTTCATACCCCAACCTCACTCACAGTCCAGGAATCAACCTGATTGCTCTTCTCTGGAGTTTCTCTACATACTCAAAGACAAAGCAAATTTAGAAAGTTGACATAACACACAACTTTGGGGTGATTTGGGAAACCTGAAAGTACCAAAAGAAAACCTATGTAGACATGGGGAAAATGCAAAAGCTATACAGATGGCAAATGGGCACAATTTAATCCTAGGACTCTGCAAATGTAAGGCCACTCTGCTAATGGCTGTATGACTCTGTCTGTACTAATAATAAGTCTTAGTGGAGGAATCTTTTATCCTGTGTAAAATTTGTGTATATTTCCCTTAAGACAAGGATCCAATAATTACATTAGAGATGACAGGTGATAACTCTTCGATTCAGTTAATCAATAATGATGTTGGCAACACGTCTAAAGCAGATAAAGCATGTATAGTTCATTGATGAATCCATTTTCTTGAATGAATTAAAATTAACAGCAAAACATTCTAATAGATCTTCAGGTGATGAATATCCATTGATTGTCTGCTGTTGACTACCAGTAGCTGCATGCTTATAGGAGTAATTTGTATATCTGACCTTAACAATCTTAAACAGAAAAGTGAAAACTAAGTTAGGAAGCTGCCAAAGTTGAAAAAGATGAAAGAAAGAAGTGCACAAGTAAGCAGAGCATGTCAATTCTGTAGTTTAATGTCCTGTTTCGTGCAGCACCATGGCAAAGCAGATGATGTTACTGTCACCCAGCATTTAGAGCTTGGTTTATTTTTTTCTGGCTAGTGTGTTTTGTGTGTAATGTACATTAATTTTATCCAAATGTTTGCAGGTTTTGTTGGGATACTTCAATATCTTCACATTTAGACATGTATTTTTTACATACAGATAGTGTGGTTTGTGTGTGATGGGGCATACTCTGTGATAGATTGGCAATCCAGACAGAGTTGGCTCTTGTCTTGTGACAGTTGCTACATGGATAGGCTGTGACACATTACATCCTGGCTGTTTGAGATGGATGGAAATCTGATCAATCAATTTGTATATAGTGCCATTCACAGAATATGTCATTACAAGGCATTTTACACAAAAAACAGAGATGTATTAAAATGGTAGATACAACAGCTTTAAATCTGCATGAGCAGCTACATGCTCACATTAAAATATGTAAAGAGCAAGTGAATACTGTAGCTGAATAGAGTAACAGCCTGACAGATATGTATAATAATAGTGATTCTATCATGCTGTTTCAGGAGACTGGAAAAAGAATATAGTTGCTGTCAGGTTGATACTTGTTCAAGAGAAAGAAAAATTCAGTTTTTATGCAGGATTTAAATGAATTCACCAATGCAACTTCATGAAATGACCAAGGGGAAAGTTCTGTTATCTACAGATTATCGAATTCTTATCTCTGCAAAATGATGTAATACATAATTTATTAAATGTGCTTTAAACTTATAATATAACCCCTCTTATTAGATGTATTAGATTCATTTTCTGTTAAAACTTCTTGTTCTTGAGGTTTAGTTAAGCTTCTTACATTCTAAGAAGCCGCCAATCCTGAGTAGTTGTTGCTGGTAAAGTTATTGTAAATATGAAATGGCTAATTTGTTTATTCTTACTAGGATTGCTATGGTATAATCAGCCTCTTCAGAAACTGCAATGTCACAGTGAGAAACTAAAATAAAGAAAAAAAAGGATTAAAAAAGAAACAAACTGTAAAAATGTTTGTTTTAATGAAACAGTAAACAGCTTGTTAGAAATTATTTTACACATTTATGAGTTCAGATTTATTTAAAAGAAATTGAATATAATCTAATTATTTTGTTTGAGAAATGTTGATACTGTCTATTTGTTAGCGTAGACAGTCTCCTGTCTAGTTTAGAAAGTCATCTGGTTTTCCTTCCAAATCCCAAAGTCATGCATGTTGATTGGCAACTCTATGTGTATTAAGTGTGCCTGCTGACAGGTCAGTGGCATGTTCAGCTTTGGTTCCTGCTTTACACTCCACCCCAACTGTGACTTACATTAACAAAGTTCAGTAAATAGATGGATGGATTGATCATTTTTATAATATAATATGCTTAAGATGAGAAAAATACTCATTGATTGATTGTCTTGAGATTAATACTGTAGTCACATCAGTGGTATGTTTTAAAATACATGTTTAAATCAATAAAAATAATCAGTAGTGTGCATAGATTTTAGAAAAATGTGACTGTGACACAAATTAATTATTTTCTCTGAGGTCTTATATATTTTTTAAATATATCCCACAGAATAAATTAATAAATTATCATATATTTGCTTTATATAATTAGTAGGCTTCTCAGGTTGAGTGTTGACACTGTTTCATATTTTTGAAAGTGCCCATGAGCCAAACAAGTCTATGAACACATGAAATATTTAAAATTGCTTTTTCAGGGTCTTTTATATATGTAGTAGCAGGTCACAACAAAAACAAATACCAGATTTCATGTCAGAAGAAAGTTAATTTCTTTATGAAGGGATGGACTTTTTAGTTTATACACATAATAATCTTTTACAATTTATTACAAGTACAAATATAAATTATATATAAAATGATGGAAAAGCCCATACACCCTTCCTGTGAAACAGTATGAAGATCAGTAGAACAACCTGGAACCTGTGTTCGGAATAATTTGGGAATCAATAAGAGTCAGAAATTACTGGTGATGTTAGTTGATTGGAGAAGGTAATAAAGTTCTGCATCTTAAGAGTCAGATGACATGATGCATTAGATGAGGTGATGTAATCAGAAAATAGTATAAAAGCAGATGAATTTTTTGATTGCTCACTCCATGAACTGAGACATTTGTGCATAACTCTGTGCAAATAAAGAAATCTTCTGCATTCTCATCTAGGCCCTGCAACTTCCTTCTTTGAAGATGGATGAAATTTTTTTCCACGACATGGGCATTTGCTACTTTTTATTTAAAACAAACATTGTGCAATTTTCATGTATTTTGATGTCATTTGAGCAAAAATAAGGGTCTTTTTTGGGACCACTGACCACTTAATTTTTATTTAAATGACTAGTGATTATGTTTTTTGCATAAAATTCATAAGTAATGTGGGAGAAGCCAGTGCAAAAGAAGATCTTCCCATATAAAGTGGAGAAAAACAAAAGTGTTTAAAAAAGAGACACATAATTAATCTAACTCAAGCCTCTAAAGGATTCATTTAAATGCTCATGATTCCTTATGGTATTCTACTGATAATTCTCTTATTGAAGTGTTATCTGTTTTGTAATTGGTTTGTATATGTGCAGAACATAGCTTTTCTAATCTTCCCCTTTATCTTAACTTCAAAAAATCAAATGAATGATTTTTGGCAGCAGTAAACATGATCTTGGTTGTTTACTTTACATAACCAGCATGTGAGAGCACTGAAGTAGAATTTGTTCCCTCTTAAAAATAACTAGGACTATGGTTAGATCTTTTAAACCATGGCTAGATTTTGCTACCTATGCTATGCTATGCTTAGGATCATTCAACTTCTCTGTTTACATAGCATCATTAGCACAGGAATATTCAAAAAGCACATTACAGAGCAAAGAATGCTATACTGTTTTTTTTTTATACTGACTCACTCACAGGTAGAATTTATCCACCTCTACATTTATTGATTTTCTAATCCCATATCATCCATTATGATGGCACAGTAAGCTAGAACCCATTCAAGAGGTGCTAGGGTGTACTTATATGCACACACTCACCTTCGATGGGTCAATGATGGACATGTGAGAGTTTGTGTGAACACTTCCCGTAATGGCCAACAATTTTGAAGCTCTCCCTCAGATATCTTTGTAATTTTAGGCTATGAAAATCAATGAAGTTATTCCATACTTCATATATAGTCGTACCCAGGGCTGGTGCCATCATTAAGGCAAATTTAGGCATTTGCCTAGGGCACAGATCATAAGGGGGTGGAAATACCTGGCCACACAGGTTAGCTATGGAACAGTTGATTGGCGCACTAGTAAGCTTGGCCTAGGGCACAAAATAACCTTCACAACTTTGATATTCGCAGTTTCGGTTATTCACGAGGTGGCTGTGAACAATTAAATGGGAATATTTTTGGAGCTAGTCAAAAGATGGCAGAAACTTGCAGTTGACACATCAGTAAAAATATATAAACAATACTGAAAAATTATTTGTATCATATAAAATTATATAATATAGAAATATTAATATTTGTTAGTGTAAGTGCAAAAAAGAAAGTGGGATATACACCAACTACCTTCCGTTTTCACTGCTCCCTTAGGTATTCAGCCGATCCAGAGATCTCCTCCCAGATGGTTTGCACTCTGTGCTCTCGCCCTCTTGCACCCTCTCTCTCTTTTTCTCTCCTCTACCGTAATCCCATGTAGAGCTTTAGCCATCCTTAAAGACTGTCACCTTTCTCAAGCTTGCACTCACTTGATTTTCAATTTCCTTCCTCCTGATTTGTTTTCCTCCTTTTCACCTGCCCCTCTCTTTTTATCCTTTTTATGTTGGTGCCATGGACTTGCCATGAAGTTAAATAGAAATCCACTCCATGAAGTGAGTGCATGTGCGTGCCCGCATCAGTTAAGCAGTGGAGTAAGTTAAATAAATAAATAAAAATGATCCCTCAGTGATACGCCCTACCACAATTATGGGGGCCCAAGTTATATTCTCAAATGTTCACATATTCCAGCCCTAACCCTTGTAAATGTGAAAGAGTTACCTATAATGCTTTGTACTATTAAGTTAAACACAAGATAGGTCTGTACTGCTTGCTACAAAGGGCCATCATTTTATTCTTTATGCACTGCTGGGTGTACAGGAGAGTTGTCTTAGAAGCAACCCTCATATTTCTTTGTTGTGTGTATTGTCTTGTATTCACCTCTCAGGATGGTATACAACTTCTCTGAGAGTTTAAATAGTTGAATGGGCTCACAGGGCATAATTCTAAACCATGGGGTATATTCTTGTGTGTGTTTAAGTGGCTAACTTTCCCTTTGTCCATCTTCTTTACTACTAAGAAACATGGACATTTGAAATTAAGCAGATGATCAATTTTGGAGAAAACAAACAAACAAGTACATTTTCATATTATAAAATGTTTTGCCAGTTGAGCAGTGTGCTGGGAACATCTGGCAAGGAGCTAATATAGCTGAGCCAGAAGAGGTGTAATGTGATAACACTTCTCCATGATTTTCATTATAGAGATGTTATTTATGGCATATCCTCTAAATCCACCCTTTGTCATTTGGACATAGATTTTTATTTCCTAACTAGTGCTAGACAGAGCTCTGTGAATAATATGCTTTAGTTAAACGGCACATGTATGTCGGTGAAAGACAAATGTATTTCCCTCTTTAACTGGGAATATGCCAGGTTGTTTTTTTCACTCTTTTACAGTTTGCTTCTGGCAATTGTAATTAACATTAGCACTATAACATCTTTGTGATTAGATTTGTTATTTTCAGATGTTTTATGGGCTATTTATTATTTTTATGAGTTGTTTCTTATTTGCAATTTAATAATTAAATGAAAGATTTTTTGCCCGGTTACATTTATTGATTTCAGACAGTAGCTCAGTATTTTTCACTATTTAGTAATTACATTTGCACTCTTTCATTTACCCTTTCTGTAAAATAGTTTAAAAATGGAAAAATTATCTGAAAAGACTAGCTGAATACTGAATCATACTAGATATTTAAACATATTTCTCAAACCCTTATTTACTAGTCATTAAGGTTCTTCATCTTTCAAGAAATTACATCCCTCTCTACAGGGTCATGGGGGAACTGGAGCTTATCCCACCAGCTCTGGACAGGGCTCTTTCAAAATACACACTTAATCTCTTTCAAAGCGGTATTTGTTTGTTATTGCTCACCCACTAAGGCAGAAACACAGTCCACATGACAGTGAATGCATCTAAAGCTGTAAAGCAGAGACCACAGTCTATCTGTGAGGTGTGGACCATATATTATGATATTTGTAGCACCAAGGCGGAGTGGTGGCTCTGAGGCTAGAGATCTGCACTGGCAATCTGAAGGTTGCCGGTTCGAATCCCGTAAATGCCAATAGGGACTCTGCTCTGCTGGGCCCTTGAGCAAGGCCCTTAACCTGCAATTGCTTAGCGCTTTGAGTAGTGAGAAAAGCGCTATATAAATGCAAATAATTATTATTATTAATTATTGTACAGCATTTTCTTTAAACTTATGAATTAGGCCATTCTTTGTGCTAAACTAATACTGTATGTATGTTTTTAAAATAGTGCACCCAATTCATCCATCTTTCTGTTCTCCCTCTGCAATTCGAATGAACCATCTTACACTTTCCATTTCTCACATTAAAAAAAAGCTGAAAACGTTAGTTTGTTGAGCTGAAAGTCATCTAACACAGAGTGCCACATCTTATAAATAGCTTGCTGCCCCTAAATAGTGCAACATTCTCTCTCTTTAGGTACCCCTGATGACACTGAATGACTAGAAACATTTCTTTTTAAATTAAACTTTACACAATACTGGGTATAAGTGGTAGACCTGAGGGGGTACCACATAAAACATCACCACTGTTGATGTGCTAATGCGGTGCATTTCTGCTGTAACTGGGGCATACATGAGCGATTTGTTTGGTAATTTAATTTTTTTGGCTTAATTTTATAGTAATAAACTGGCTTTTTCATAATAATATCCTGGCTTTTTTTTTTTTTTTTGAAAAAGAGATATAACATTGAATGAATGTCAAAAGCTAGGAAAAAAATAAAGATAACTTATAGGAACAAGCAGTTATAATTACACTTCCCACATTTGAGATTATCTCAAAGCATTATAGGGAAACAAAAGACGATGCCTTTATTTTGCTTAGTATTTCTGAATTTGTTTACACACTGAAAAAACAATCTTATGTCCAGACCCTGTTTTCTTCACTCCATTTATCAGAGAAGTGAGAAAAACAATGTTTCAACAGCTGCATCATAAAGCCTTAATTAATTGTTCCAAATTGCTGAAATTAATACAGCAATGCCACCCTGAATGTCATCAGTTTTCCTCCTTGCCATATGCCACATAAATATTTAAAATAGCTTCGTTGAAATGTTGTATATCTAATACGAAATGTTTGTTTATTGTTCTTACAAATTTATAAACAGAGGAGATCGTAAGTGCTCCATTTTGGGATTGAAAAAGAATTCTTGAGATTGTATTAGTGAAAGTAGTTTTACAATACATTTCTAAATGTAGTCTTCAGGTTTTTTAATTTATAAAAACCTTCATTTACTCTCCTTTCCTATCTATAAATAACAGTAAAAGAATTGAACTGCTTTTAGATTTTTAGGATTTAACCCTTGTGAAAGAATGAGTCTCGACACACTGGAAAGGTTTGGGGCAGCCACCCGTATATTGTCCCTGGCTTGCAAAGGTTTAAAGAAAACAAGAGGATGCTCTTTGGTTGAGTTCCCTGATTGAACTGAACTGGTTTGGAAAGATGGAGGTTTTATATGCTGTGAACCGGAAGTGATGTAATTTGACCAGAACAGGAAAGGACGTCAGTCTGGGTGCCAGAACAGGAAGTGACGTCAGTCTGGGTGCCGGAACAGGAAGTGATGTCAGTCTGGGTGCTGGAACAGGAAGTGACATTAAATCAGGCAGGTTTTCCCGTATTTGGTCTGCAGAGATAACCGAAATAGGTTTAAAGCACCTCGCCACCTCCTGGCCTGGTGGGTAATTATCTCCACTTGGTCCACTCAGCTCACTCCTAGTCCCACGTGTGTGACACCCTGTGAAAACATCAATCAAAGGAAAGAAGGGACTGTGCTACAAAAAGTTTAATTTAAGTAAGCACAAAGTTTTTATACCAAGCAATCTTGTTTTTCTTATTATAAGATTTATTGACTTCTCAAGAAATTTCTATTTATAATTCTTTAGCTTATTTTAGGAAACCTTGTCAAGTAAATTTTGCTTACCTCATTGGCAGATTTCTTTGTTAACTAAAACCAAAACAATTCCTGTTTCAAGCTTTTTTTTCTAGTTTTTGCAGTGATATCTATAAATCTTGGCAGTCCAAGTCAAGGCACACTCCAGCAGCCATACCACATGCACTTCAGTACAGGTAATCTACCATTGTTCAATATACAAAAGCAGAAATTGACACATTGGTGGCAAAGAAGAAATCAGCCTTGCCAATTCGGCAGTTCTTTGACTTCAGCCCAAAATAACACTGTGAGCCAAAAGATTTTCCCATTAATTTGTCGGCTAAGCAGGAAAGCTTCTGTTGTAAAATATTCACAAGCAATGAACTTACATAGTCTTTTGTGCAAAATTGATTCAGTGGGCTATACAAGTTTAGCCAATGGTGCTAGAACAAGGCTTGTAATTATCAGCACTTTTGGATTTAGGAAAAACACAGAATATAAGGAGGGCACTGTGACATGGACACCACATTATATAGCCATTTTATTCACAATTTGAATAATTGCTAATAAATTATGTTTGCTTACACATTCTCTCCAAAGTATCGTTTTAAAGCATAACTTATTTTTGTTTTTCTAAGACATAACTGTCAGCATTCAACTCATCCCAAACAGGAACCGTATGATTTAGGTGATGATCAGTTATAGTCTGGAATAAAATTAAGTGATAACCCTTTCAGTTGTAATAATCTCTGTAAAGTTCATTTGCAGGCAGGGAAGGGGATGTGTTACCCATCAAATGTAACGCCATATTGAGGAAATTTCCTGTCTCTTTTCTATCCACAATTTCACAGATTCGATTGCCTAGTCCAAGACTTATGAACTGCTCCAGCAGGCCATATTGTAGAATACTGAATGCACCATCTTACTGATGGTTTGCTTATCCTAACAAGATTGGACAAGGTGTTAAAGTCGGCAACATTTGCAAGATACTGTGACACTACTGCTTTTTGCCTTATATACATTTTCAAAATCTCAGAAGCTGCTGTCATTTACAAATATAGAAAATTGTGATGTAATTGTGGTATAGTGGGTCCGTGGCTCAGAACGGATGTCCAGTTATTTTAAATAAATAAACGTCACACTCGTGGCTTAAGGAGGGGGCATGGTAGTGTGAATGGAGTTTGTTCCCGGGCATGATACTGGCATGGGCGTTTCCACACTAAAATGCTCAGGTGCGTGATCGCCCGTGTCTGAAATTGATGCCGGGAGCTGCTAACCGCCACACCTGTGCCACGTCCCCATTATAAATAGGAGAAGCACGAGTGCGGAGGAGGGAAAAGAAAGGAGAAAGAGAAGGATGGAGGTTAAGGGAGAAGAAGGCTGGAGAAGGTGAGCTACCTGACTGTTGGGAAACCCGAGTCTCATCCGGCAGGAGCTGTACAGAGCCAAGGGTCGGAAGGCTACCGGACCAGTGTAGAAGGCAGGTGTACCTGCAGGTAGGGCAACTCCCCTGTTGCAGGGCCTGTATGGGAGAAGCAGGGGAGCTGCCAGCTAAAGGAAGAAGGCTTTTAAAAAGGGATTGTTTCCAGCCTGCTGTTTTTAATGTCATTTTAAAAGATTTATTTATTTGGATTATTTTAACCTCCACTTTTATTCATCTTGTTTTTATGGATTATTTATTTATTGTGGACACTTTGGACACTGTTTTGATTTGTTTTTTGTTTTTATTAGCACTTAACTTTTTGCACCATTCCCTTGCTCTGTATGTTTTGTCCCCATCTGCCAGTTCATCTGGTTACATTACCGATGGTGTTGGGTCAGAGAGACTCCCAGAAGTAAGGTGGGAACATGTAGCAGGACCTGCTTCGTCAGAGCAATGCATGTAGAGACCGGACAACCCAAACGGGATCTTATCCCTACAGTCTTGACGTCATTCTTGCATCCACACTGCAGAAAACGCAACAAAAATTGAAATTGAAACCTTATAGAACATACTCTAACTCTATTGTCTTCTCTTAATATTATTCCACTGTCAGCTTCTTTTGTGGTCCTTCATTTACGGTAAAAGTGGATGCATTGTAGAAATCTCTAATGCAACCACCATCTTCAGCCCCATAACAGAGGAAGGTGTCAGATTGATCATTTTCATTTTGCATGGGAAAATGTAATTTGATTAGTATTTGACAGCTAAAGATGTATTTAAAGTTCCTATTGTAAATGCAATGAATGTTCACTGTGCATTCATCCTCTCCATATGTAATCAGGATAAAAGTGCCTAATGTAAACAAGCTATTTACACTGTGTTTAATGACATGGTACAAATCATTGGCAAAGTAACAGCCGTCATCAACCTAAGCAATCAGTCATGAATTACCAGTAAAGTTTCCATCAGAACTAGTCTATGTGATATCCAATTTCCTAATGCAAAGAGTTAGGTGACTTTAGGTGTAGACTTTAAATGTGCCCACAATAAGTGATAATAAACATGCCTAGAACTGAACAGGTGGAACATGGGGGGTTGGACAACTCTAACACTAACCCTTACCTTTGCACTGTTTGCCACCAGATTAGCCTCAGTTTACTGCTATGCTGTAATGGATAAAGTACATTCTGAAAATGGATGAATGAACAAATGGCTACCGTACACTTATTCATACTACTGACGTTTCATACCTTGTGCCATTAGATATATATTTTTTACTATAATTATGATTCATGTATGCATACTATTACATTATCTATTCAAAATGAAAAGTCAATAAAGGTAAAACTTCACAAAAGTCAAGTCATTTTTTTAATACAAGGGATGTATCCTTTGTCTGAATTTTAATTGTGTATCTGAAGCAGTTTTTGATTAAAGAATGTAAAATAAAAGAAGGATATTTGGTGTTAATAGGTATTTTATTTATTGATTGTTATTATAGATACAAAAACATAAATAGTTATCAGGTGTATAATGTCATAATAAACACTGTATACGCTAGTGCTCACAGTAAGAGTTTTAAATAACCCAACATTTTGAAAGGAAATAAAAAATGTTTGTCATTTGTCACATAGGGTGAAATGCAAAGCAGATCTTAATGTAAATGTCGCACAGGATTGTACAAAGGAGATACTAATAAATATGTAAGACACTATGAATGTCTGTTCTGAACAAAATGATATGTATTAGAAAGCAGGAAAAACATTTCAAATACTTCTTTTAAACTTGTACTCCCTGGCATAATCTTATAGTCTATCAAGAAAGATTAAAAGTGACCTTCCAGAGGGACTATTGTATTCCTTTTCTTGTTGTATTCCTTTAGAACAAATATTCTGCTTGCATATGGAAACTTTGACAGAGAGACCAAGCTACCATATTAACAACACTACAAGTTTTCCCCTTCAATAAATAAAGGTGACTTTGCCAAGAGTTTCCATATAGCACTGTAAATTACGTCTTGCTATATTGATTGCTGCAATTCTGTTCTGTCCCTTTGTTAAATTATTGTCGCAAGGAGTATTAAAATGGACATGTCATACTAGAAATAAGGAAGATGAATTATAACTTCTACTGATAAAAGACACACCTTATACCAGATGTCTGCTTTTTCCTGACATTCCAATAAAAAAGAATGAAAACCTTACTTAGACATGTTTTTATTCTTCCATCCTCTTCTTGCTCAGTCTGATTTTTCTACCTGGAGACCACAAATGTAGGCTGTCAAACTGATACTCCCTTCTCAGCCTTGTTTCTTGCTGCCTTACATTCCATCCAGTGACTGAAGCAATTTCATTGACTCAGCCTGGCAGGGGACTCTTTAACAGACATGCTGGACACTCAAACTATCTCTCTCTCTCTCCAGCTGGAGTTCTTTTTAGAGCTTAAAAACTGAAAATAACTATTAGAAATAGGATTTAATTGTATTCTAAATAGTGTTGGGTGCAAAAATATGTATTAAAGGATGTGTAAACTGCATAAATTTTTCCACACTGAGCATTAGCTGAATGATTGCATCTAACATGATCTATCATGACTTTGCACTTGAAACACATTTTTTAAAACACCTGTCTTGTTTTTAATTAATTTATCCTCATTTCCATACTTCATCATTTAATGTTTGACTCGAGTCACTGTTCTTGTGTTTAGGGCCGTACTAAACATTCAAAGTTATCATGAATTTAAAAAATGCACTATACTCAAAACTTGCCTAGTCTCTCCTGTGACACTTGGAATAGTGGATAAAGTCACTATTCACACATGCTTTGAGAGAATCAGGAACACGCAGCGCTCCAGACAATCAACCCACGTAGTACACAGACTCACAATTTTAATCACACAGAGCCATCTCAGCATTACTATCGGTCTATCATGTATGTTTTTGGATGGGAGAAACATCAGATAACCTGGACAAGGCATGTAAACTTCAAGCATGCCTACCCACCATCAACCAAGCTTATGTACGCTGGACAAATGGCTTGCTGAGTTCTTAAGAACATCACTGTAGTTGCTCTCAAGGTAGGCAGGTGCCCTTTACACACAATGACAGCAATGTTAGTTTGTATAGGGGAATAATTTCTTCTTTGTAGAAAGTTGAAATTGAAATAATCCACAAAATTTGAATATAATGTAGTTCATTTCAATTTATTATATAGCACACTTACACATGGAAGTACAAAGTATTACAAACATTTAATATATATATATATATATATATATATATATAACATGCAACAAAAGTCAAAAAACAGAACAGTTTGACCAAATACACACACACTATATCTATCTATATCTATATATATATCCATATCTATATCTACTGTATGTACAGTCATATATATTCAATCATTTTGCCTATGTACACCACCACAATGGATTTGAAATAATGCATTCCATACAATATTTTTGGTGAATCCCTTAAATTAAAGCTGAAAGTCTACACTTCAATCACATGATGATTGCTTTATTTCAAATCCATTGAAACAATTACGAACATTGTGCCACTGTCCAAATACTTATGGACCTGACTGTTTATACATACATACACACAAACACACACACACACAGATGTCGGCTGTTGCAATTTGAAGGTTTACAATTTGTGGATCTGCCTATTTGTGGGCTTGTCATTAATAATTGAATGGAAATTATTTTGCAAGCTTTCTAGCCTATTGTGGAAAGCTCTAGACACTGCTGTTGAAATGCTACTTAAATGGACTGTAAATCCCAGCAACCCCAGGAGTACTGCACTATTTGTCAGCTTTGGAAATTGCTGCAAAGCATGCTGGGTGAAACAAGAGGAAGCATAACCTTTAAAAGGAAGCCAAGTTATTTGGGTATCTTTTTGTTTTCAATGCTTCACTGCCCAATTGGATTGCAATTACACCCTTTAGATTACAGTTTTCTCTGGATTTATGTTCTTGTCCTGTGCCCGCTTGTTTGTGTGATTGCAGCAGGGTTGGAACACGTCTTCGTCTGGTGAGCCCTCTGAAGTTTACTATATATCTTCACTTACATTGGCTTCACAAAAGGACTAAACTTGACGTAACTTTCAAGGGGACTGTGTTTATCATATCCGTAATATTAATCATTTTTATCATGATAAATATACACACAAATTTATTACAAATTAAATGTTGCACAAAGTTACAATTCACTAAAAAACTACAGAATTATGCATTTTCTCTAGGGTGACACTAGGCACTTTGTCTGGGGGGCATCTTTGACTTGGCAGTCAGCCTCAAACATGTGATTTGCTTGCGCAGTGATCATCCTATCTAAAACCTAAAGTTTTAATATTGTAATCTTTTTAGTTAGACAATAAAAGGTGTCATTTAGCGTGACTTCTCAATACATCCATAATGTACCCTAGCACATCAGAACTTCTTGTAACAGCAAAGGTGAAATGAATTTTGTTATGTGCGGGATTTTGCTCTTTTCTGTCATTAAGTTCTGATGTAATTCAATCATTAGTAATATGCACAGTGGAGGCAGAACCTCTGTGTCTTTCCCAGTTGATTTTGGGATTTGTCAGGAGTGTGTTCTTGCTCGTACTTTATTCAGTGCTTGCATTGAGTGGGTGTTGGGAAAGGTTGTAGGGTCCAGCGGCTGTTGGCCATCTGTTGGTGAAGAAAGATTCACTGATCTTGACTTTGCTGATGATGCTGTGATCTTTGCGGAGTCAATGGAGGTTCTCAAGAGCCTCAGTGAGGAGAATGAGTGTCTGGGCTTGCAACTGTCCTGGATAAAAACCAAGATCCAACCCTTTAATGACCACTGTGTCTGTCTGCGGAAAGAATGTAGACCTTGTCGAGAGGTTTACTTACCTTATCAGTGACATTCATGTCTCTGTTGAGGACCCGAATGGCTGAACCAGGCCAAGGGGATGCCCACGTAACAACTGGCTGCAGCAGATAGAGTGTCATTTCTGGAGGGTGGGTCTGGACCACATGTCTGCCTAGGGGGTTGCCAACCAGGATCCTGAGCTGTTTTGTCATGTGCTGGGTGCGGCAATGCGCTGTAACAGTGCATGCTCCCCAACCTGACCTGACCTAATGATTGCATTTAAATTGTGCTCACTAAAGTATGCTGTTGAGTACTCCTTTACTAGATAAAGAAATCTTTTTTATAAACATAAACATAAATAGTAAGTCAAAGTCCAAAATAATATTGAAAAAATAATAAACCCTTGTAGCAGCAATGAGCTTAAATACATCAGTCACTCCCTTAACTACCACTGGAGAGACTTGATCACCACTCTGCAAATGTACTGTGATACCCAGGTTCCCTGCAGCTTGCATCACCTTGAACCTGGGTCATTGATACTAAGGATGGACTGGTTAATAAGGACATAAAAACAACAAGAATACAATTGCTGTACCAATTACAGTAGTGTCCAAAGAAAATGGGCAGTGCAGTTCTTCTTTAAATAAATTACCAATAAATAATCAATGATATAAAAACAAATACTTCTAGTGGGAGATAAAATCAATCAATACATAATCCCCAAGGGTAATAAAAAACATAATAAAACTGTGGTCTGTATCAGCACAAAGTTTCAGAGATCTTTTCATTCCTCATGCCACCTAGGCTATGTTACGTCCCAGCCATGGATACTCACCTCAATCAGCGATCTATCGTCCCCATGCTTACTTACTTCAGTGCTCTAGCGATCTAAAACTAACCAGACTCCTGACCACCTTTCCATGTGGCCATAAACACTACCCTTAACTAAAGATTCAGCATCCACATGCTTGCATCCACGGGTGGTCTAATGATCTTAAGCTCATTAAGCTCCTGGCTACAGTGCTTTCCTCCATTGGTATCTAGCACTCTTTCTCTCTCCCTCTCTCTTTCACTGCACCTTCTCATCAACTTATTAACTTATTAAATTCACCCAAAGGTCAATAAATATGATGCTCAGAGAAATCATTACAACAACAGAAGTTGTATGCAGGAATCTACAGGCGTTTTTTCAACATGGGAAATGTTACAGTGTAAGACTATTATTACAAACAGACTTTAATAATATGGTTGTCATGGAAGGGTAGTCAGGGGAAGCCATTTTGTCTCCAAAAAGAACATGGAAGCTTTGCAAATTTACATCTAAATTAATCATATGATTTTTGGAACAGTTTCCTACAGACACATCCGACCAACTATGTGATGATTTGTAGTTGTTATGCAATCAAAGGATCTGGCTATCTACCAGTCATTAAGCCCACATAAACTCCACTTTATACCAAAATATTGTAGAAGAAACTGGGTGGGCATCTTCCTGACAAATAAAACTCGGCTCATGCAATAAGACAATGGCCCTAAGTGTTCCAACAAATCCACAATTCAGCAAGTGAAAAAAGAAAAAATCAAAGGTTTTGGAACTCAAAGTTCAGGTAATCATATCATTGAGTTTCTGTAGCAGGACATTATGTAAGTAGGACATAAATAAATTAACTCCAGCATCAAAGAACTGAAACAGTGTGGTAAGAACAAAATTCTTTCAATATGATGGAAGAAACAGACAACCTTTTACAGAATATGATTACATTGAATTATTGCCTAGAAAGGTGGGTTCTACAAGCTGCATAATCATGATTGCATACTTTTTTATGCATGGTTTCTGCCTGTTAACTTATATTTTTATGAAGTAAAAACTATTTTATCATACATACATAAACAGTGTATTCTACAAGACAACTTGCTGACCAAAAAAAGCTGTCCAATGTCTGTATTCTTTTTGCCCATTTTAATCTTATCTTTTTGTCAATTTCAAATAATCCTTCCTCTTTGAAACTCTGCCTCTTAGACCAACAATCCAGAGTTGTGTTTTTCGCCGTTGAAGGTGACACTGGTATTTGATGTGTATTTAAGGAAGACGACAACCAAGAACCAGTAAGGTGTTTATTTCTCAAACTACAGATTCTAATGCACACACTTATCCTTTTTTTTACTATTCTGGTTAAATCCAGTTTGCCCTCTTGTCTCACAACAATAATAGATACATTTGAATGAAATCTTCAGTTTCTTGGCAATCTGTCAAATGGAATATCCTTCATTCTGCAAAACAAAATAAAAAATAGACTGATACATTTCTTGAGAAAGCTGTTTTTTTGGCCATTTTTGTACCCAGAACTAAACTTTAGGAATGCTAGTACCTTGGAGCCCAAGTGAACAGAATAACAGGTTTCAGCAATGTTAATGCAATTACGAAGGTTTATCTAATAACCAATTAGCATGTAAGCATGACTAATTAAGGACAAGCTAAGTTTACTATTAGGACACTGAAGGAATGGCTACTGAAAATGAGACTTTGCAGCCATGTGTGAATTATAAATTAAAAATCATTCATTACGAGCAGCAATTGCCATTAGCAAAACCAGTAATTTTTTGGCTGTATTTTTAAATCAGTTTAATGGTATCTAGATAAAAATGGTAGCAATTTAAATTAAAAACACGAAAATTTATGGGTGTGTCGAAACTTTTGTCTGATAGTGTGTGTGTGCGTGTATTTTATATATATGTGCATGTATTTTATATATATATACGATAATTAATCTCACTAGAGACAAAAATAAGAGTTGGGGAGTTGTCCCCATATAATGTCCAGCGATCTTCAATGCAGACAGTTGAAAAAATGATGATCAAATGCATAACAGTTGATGATACATAACAGTGAAAGGTGGTATTTATACAAAATGGCAACCGGAAGGAGGTATTGGTGGAACTGACGTCATAACTGTGGGACCGGAAGTGACATCATCAAAAGGAGATCGGAAATGTAGTCACTGGATGTGACATATGAGGAAGTGACATCATCAGATTGGACCAGAAGTGCTGTCATCATAGCGCACCTGGAAGTGACGTCGTCTGTGGGAGTTGGAAGTGGAGATGATATATCATAAGAGGAGCCATTTTGGGAATCCAGAATACTTGGTGAATGTGTTGCTTTATTATTTTTCTTCTTAAATTCTGACGAAAAAAGGCATTAATACTCGAAACAACCCCTTTGTTTTGTGAACTTTCACTCACCTCTGGGCTTGTTGGCTGCCTCCTAAGCGCATGTGTGAGACAATATATATATATATATATATATATATATATATATAGTCACAAAAATGAATCGTAGATATCAAAAGTTTGGGGCAGTCACCCGTATATTATGCCCTGGCTGGAAATGGGTAAATAGGTTGTGTTTTTCACAGGTCAGAGTCCAAAACAGAACTGATTCAGGTATGTCAAAATCATGGGACTGGTAGTGACGTCATCGTGGGTGCTGGAATCAGAAATGATGTCATTGTGGGCTCCGGAACCGGATGAGATTTCCCATGAGTGGTCCGCAGAGGATCGAGAGAGAAAGTCAGTGCACCTCGTCACGCCCTGGTCTGGCGTGGAACTATCATTACTCAGGCTCTTTAGCTGCCTCCCATGTCACTTGTATGACAATATACTGCACATATATATAATGTATATACTGTATATTTTAAAACAAGAAGCAGTCACAGAAGAAGGTTTGGGGCACGTTCATGATCCAATACAATGAAAATAAATCAAAAAGGAAATAATCTTTTCACAAAGCTAAAGTTGACATCTTTTCAAATTGTGAGTCTACTGAGAGTCCCATAATGAACTGCCTCAAAGACTGCTGTACCGCTGGTCATATGGGTTCCAGGCAGAACAGGGCAGGGTCCAGGAGGAAGTGACATTATGGGTTGAATGGCCGTCAACATTGCATTCTGCAGAGGCTGGAAGAGAGAAGGCATTAGCACACAGTGACAACTCCTGCTATGACAGATAACTACCATCACCAGAGACCTTAAACTGCTAACCAATCATGTGTGCATGACGATTTATATGTATCATTTTTTCGATCGATTTATATGACTCATATGAGTCAAATACATGATCTTGGTGAGCCCCTTAATTTAAGGGGTAATGGGGCAAGGATAAGATAAGATTGTAACACAGTCACTAACCTAGTTTCTGCTTCTCTGCTTCTGCTTCTCTTCCTAGAAAAGAAGAGGTCCACTCCAAAGAATACTCAACATCTTTTCCATACATAAACCAACACGATCCAAAGAGCATCTTTCTTATGCAGAACAAAAACCCAAAAAAGAATAATTGTTTTTCATTTTCATTTTTTCTCAATCTGTTAAACAGAAAATACTGGCAGAAATCCCCTTTATGATTTTTAACACTCTTTATTTATTATATAAACTAAACACTGTATAGTATAATTTCAGACCTTAATGTTTACTATATCTTGTTTGCATTTCTTTTTATTTGTGATCAAATTTTTATTAATATAAAAAAACGGTTACTCATCCCTCCCATATCATGTCACATATCACTAAGAACAAAGCATTTCCACATTCTTCAGGTGAATAAGAAGTGCAGCCACTACAGTTCTTGCCCAGGGCACCACCTAAGTGGTTGTACAGTGCAAAGCCTATCCAGGAATAAAAGTTTGGTAGTTAAAGAACAAATAGAACATCTTATTTAGGTTGTAAGTCAGGTTAGATTTTGTGCCCTAGATTAAGACTATTGGGAATTCAGTTTTGATGTCATATTTCATATTTTCACCACATCAGAGCATCCCAAAATTTGGATGGTAGACAATTTTAAAATGAAGGAACTTAAGAAGTTTAAGGAATGTTCTTTTGTTGTGTATTCTCTCTCATCAGCTTAAAAGCAATAAATCTGAATGTGCTTTAGCTTCCATAATTGATGACTTGATCCAGTAAGCAAGAAGCAAGGTGAAACTGACCTTTAAAATAGTTTTTTTCTTATTCTGTATTAGACTTCAGAAAATAATGCCATGTCAGTCCTCTAAATTCAATGCTTTTCTACCCACAGTATTTTTTTCTGTTACAATTCATTCAAGACAGAAATATTTCCTGCAATGCATATCCCTGTATTTGCCAAATCAAAATTTTATTGACAGTAATCATAGTTTCAGGTAGACTGTATTTAATGTAAAAATTGAAAGAAACTAATTTGCAGTGACTAACCCACAAGTAACTTCAGGTTGAAAATGTCAAAATCACTGGACAACACATTTACAACTACCTCAGGGACACTGGACAAGACATGGTAAATTCTGCAAAAAAACAAACAAATCTGATCCAAAACCAATGAGGTTGATTGCTAACCTGGTATCAGCCGCATGAAGGGATTATTATTATTATTATTATTATTATTATAGATGCAGTCAGGAGGGAGATGCTTCTCTGGCAGAGGAGCTGAACATCTTCTTTGCCCGCTTTGAGGCAACACCAACAGCAGCTCCATCACAGCAGCCTGTTCACAACAGCAACATACTCATAGTGGAAGAGTGTGAGGTGAGGCGGGTAATGAGGAAGATGAACCCGAAGAAGGCTGCAGGACCCGACAGTGTGGCTGAAAGACTATGCAGATCAACTGGCTTGAATCTTCACTAGGATTTTCAACCAGTCCCTGTCCCAGGCCACTGTCCCATCCTGCCTCAAGTCCTCGATCATTGTTCCGCTGCCGAAAAAAATCCATCATGATCAGTTTGAATGATTTCCGCCCAGTGGCACTCACATCTGTCATCATGAAGTGCTTTGAGAAACTGGAGCGGAGTCATATCATTGCCTGCCTGCCAGCAGACCTGGACCCATTTCAATTTGCTTACAAAGCAGAGATTCATGGAGGATGCTGTGGCCACAGCCCTTCATACTGCCCTGACCCACCTGGAGAAGCAGGGGAGTCACGCCAGACTGTTCTTTATTTACTTCAGCTCGGCGATTAACACCATCCTCCCACAACGACTGGTATCCAAACTGGCAGATCTGGGACTTCCATCACTTACCTGCAGGTGGATACTGGACTTTCAGTCTGGTCGCTCCCAGAGGGTCAGGCTGGGTCTCCACACATCCACTGCTCTCAGCCTCAACACCGGGACGCCGCTGGGTTGTGTGCTCAGCCCGCTCCTCTACACCCTCTACACATATGACTGTGTCCCCGCTCACCATAGCAACAAGATTATAAAGTTTGTGGATGACACGACGGTGGTTGGACTCATCTCGGGCAAGGGGGGTGAGCTGGCATACAGGGACGAGGTGGAGCGACTGTCAGAGTGGTGCACAGTCAATAACCTGATCTTCAACACCACAAAAATGAAGGAGCTTTAGAAAAAACATAACTGACATCCAGCCACTCATCATTGGCGGGGCCTGTGTGGAGGGGGTCCCGGTGTTCAGATTTCTGGGCATTGAACTGGAGGATGATCTGACCTGGACTGCCAACACCAAGGAGCTGCTGAAGAAGGCGCAGCAGAGACTGTATTTTCTGAGAATCCTCAGAAAGAACCATCTCCCCAAAAATCTGCTCGTCTTTTATCACCATTCCATCGAAAGTGTGCTCACATACGGACTGTGTGTGTGGTACGGCAGCTGCACTTCCTCAGAAAGGAAAGCGCTCCACAGGGTTGTCAGGACAGCGGAGAGAACAATTGGTTGTACCCTCCCCACTCTGGAACAAATCTACACCTCCCGATGCCGCAAAAAAGCAATAGACATTTCACAGGATTCATCACATCCTGGTCATTGCCTCTTCCAGCTTTTGCCATCGGGCAAGAGATTGTGGCAGGTGGCCGGGTGTGGCCCTCAATCAGCCGCCTATATAAGGAGCCGCCGCCCTACAATCAAGGCTGGAGTCGGGTGAGGAGGCGGATGAGGTCAGAGGAGGCGGCAGGAGAGGCCCTGAGTGTTGTGTTGGAAGAGAGAGAAGAAAGTGGCTGCTGGAAGCCTGGACTTTGGGAGTCGGTGGGGGTTTGTGTGGTGCACTTAAGACTTTGTATATAATAGTAGTACTGTGTAAATAAACGTGTGGTGATGTCTTGCAATGTGTCTGCCTGTCTGTGTCCGGGCTGTACCCTTCTACAGTGGCGTAGTCGGCAGGATGCTGCACCTGGCACAAGGTGCGGACCTGTATTCATAAAATTGTCTGTGGAAGGCCCGGCACAGCAGGTGAGCTCACCCACGTGCCGCAGGGGCGGCGTGCACCCAACCCCGCACGTACCGGGAGTGTCCCGCTGTTGGACTTTTTTGTGTTTCAGGGGCAGCTCGGGAGCGCGGCGGCAGCTAGGAGAGCTGCCGGGAAGGAGATGCTGCAGCCACAGCAGCCGCAGAGCTGCCCAGAACCTCGCCCTCGAGTGTGGAATGAGGGTGAGGAGGCCGCAGACCAAAGGTCCCTCCTCATAGCAGGCACGGGATTGGGCAGTGTGTCCTGTCCTCCCGCCAACGATTGGTCAGAGGCGGGAGCTGGGAATGTCCGTCTCGTGCCGAGAAAAAACCCGAGTGGGCTGCAGGGAAGAGCCCACGGAGAGCAGTCGGCGAGTGACGCCGCCCGGAAGGTAAGCACACCGCCGACTGTCTTTTCCTCTTTGGCAGCGATACTGCAGGAGCTGTAGCATGAGATCCAGCGCGTGCTATCGCTGCCGGCCGAGAGCTGTGCCCTCCGGGCAGAGACGCAGGTGTCAGGAGTGATGGCAGTGGCGTGCGAGCGAGAGCTGCAGAGGCAGGAGGATCGACGCACTGCAGGAGCTCCTGGATGGAGGGGCACAGCGGGGAAGGTAAGGGAGACCGACCCCGTTAAGCTCCGGACGCCAGCGAGGCTGGGTCTGCCCTCTTACAATGGGCAGATCCGAACCGCTGTGGCGTCCCAAATTAAGAGGAGGAAGCGGCTTGGGGAAGCCAGTTCCTCCGACAGGGGAGGACGCGCTGCTGGGTGCGCGCGTTCCTCAAAGGGCCGTCCTCTGCGGAGGCAGAGGAGAATCCCGCAGCTGGAGAGGTGGAAACAGAGCATGATCCCACTGGTGATTCTTTGGCGGGGAGCACGGACTGCTCGGGCTGGGAAGCCGAGAAAAGAAGCATCGGGGCGCCGATCGGGGCCGAGAGCATTGGCCCAGCTGAGGACGAGCCGAGGGGCTGCGTCAGGGCCATGCCTCCGCTCTTGTTTTTCTTTTGTTTTGACAGGATCAGGCCCTAGGCTACAGTGTGTCGGCTTGCCGCCGAGGGGTTCCCGTCCTCCCGGAATGGTTTGCTGGTCCCAGGAGGTCTCAGCTAGCGGGGGTGTACTGTGGCAGGTGGCCGGGTGCGGCCCTCAATCAGCCGCCTATATAAGGAGCCGCCGCCCTACAATCAAGGCTGGAGTTGGGTGAGGAGGCGGACGAGGTCAGAGGAGGCAGCAGGAGAGGCCCTGAGTGTTGTGTTGGAAGAGAGAGAAGAAAGTGGCTGCTGGAAGCCTGGACTTTGGGAGTCGGTGGGGGTTTGTGTGGTGCACTTAAGACTTTGTATATAATAGTAGTACTGTGTAAATAAATGTGTGGTGATGTCTTGCAATGTCTGTGTCCGGGCTGTACCCTTCTACAAGATACAGAGCAATGAAAACCAGGACAAACCGCCTTAACAACAGCTTTTATCCAAAAGCAATCATGGCCCTGAACTCAGAATAAAACTGCTCCATATCATTCTCCCGATGTGCAATATAGACCTTAAGTCAACAAGTGCAATTTGTATATTTTGTAAAGTACTTTTATTACTATTCGGTTTGTTATTATTTTCTCTCTTCTTGTCTGTTTAACTCTTATGCTTCACACTGAGTTGACTGCACCTTCAATTCCGTTGTTCCTTTGTAAAAGTGACAATGACAATAAAGATCTGTCTGTCTGTATGTATGTCTGTCTGTCTGTCCGTCCGTCCTTCCGTCCGTCCATCTATCTATCTAAATAAGCAGACATCCTCAGTGCATTGGCTCCTATGTAATGAATTTGATGCACCACTCTTCTTAAAATTAGCTGCATGACATCAACTGTGGTATTTGGCTTGTACTGCATACTTTATACAAATAGTAATAATTTTCTTTTTCAAACTATTAAACATACACATTTCTAACAACAGCCAAATGCATAATAGATAATAATTGCAAAAAGAACACAAGTAATCTTTTCACAGATCTTGATGGCGAGTCTATCAGTGCCAAATGCATAATTCAATCTGTTTTAGCCACAGTGATCCATCTAAATTTCTGTACACTTTAAGCCAGAAATATTACTGTCTTCACTTTAAGTCTGTATATCAAGTATTAATGAACAAATTGTGATCCCACCGCATTTGACTAATTACAGACTAATAAGTTTAACATGTATCATAGGTACTGTAAATTATTGGAAACAAAGAAAAAGACTGAGTGATATATGTCAAGTACAGGTGTCTTTTAGGAGGAAAAAATGGAAGAAATCTTGGGAAAGGCAATTTAGCAGTAGGTTGGGCATGCAATGGGTGTCAAAAATGGGGTAAATACGTCAAACAAAACAGAACACAAGTAATCTTTTAACAGATCTTGATGGCGAGTCTATCAGTGCCTCCTCGGGAATATAATAAAATAGCACAATAGTAATAGTAAAAACTACAAAAAAATGCAAGGTAGATTATATCACATATAAGGATTCAGATTTGGTCAGAGTCCCGGAGACCATGGCCAACAAGCTTGATTGGTCTCGCCATTCTAATGAAAGGACCCTCCTACCCCATGATTCCAGTGTTCCTTTATCAAAGATTACTTTTTTGTAGACAGGCAAAAACTTAGCACTAGAGCAGTGGCACCAAATGCCATATGTGAGTACCAAGAAAAAAATCAGTAGGCGGGTGTTAGTAACAAATTATAAATGTCATATTACGTATGTTTTAGAACTAATGACTAACAACAAAGATGCATTATGCACAGCTAATCAGCAGCTCTAATCTGGGTATGCTAAACTGAAGTAGTGAGTCTTCAGCCTGGATTTGAAAGCTGAGACTGAAAGGGCATCTCTTATAGTAGCAGGCAGGCCATTCCACAATATAGGGGCCCTGTAACAAAAAGCATGACCTCTTATTGTTATTTTATTAATCTTTGGAATCATAAGCACACTGGCATTTTGAGATCTTAATGCGTGCACTAATTTGCAAGTAATGATAAGTTCAGATAAGTCACCAGGACCTTGGTCATCTAAGGATTTAGAAAGAAAAGGGTTAAGGTGAAAAGAACGTTTTTGAAAATATTAAAAATGGTGTCTGTGCCAGGGTCAGTGTCTTTTTTAATTTACATCAATGGTTTTGATAAAAACATGTGTAATAAGCTGGTTAAGTTTGCAGATGAAATTAAATTTACTCAAGAGTCAGCAGAATCATTACAGATGGATGTGGATGGAATTCAGACATGGGCAGGCACACTGCAGATGGAATTTAATGTAAGTAAATATAAAATATTGTAAATCTATTAGATTTGAATAAAAACTGGAACATCTGAAGCTTGAAAATACACTCCTGAAGAGCCTAGGAGTTCACATCCAGACAGTATACAGAAGCAATTAAGAAAGTTCATAGGATGTTACATGACATAGTGTGATGTGTTGAGCACAAACCAAGAGAGATTATGCTTAACCTGTACAGTGTGGTAGTGAGGCCTCATCTAGAGTACTGTGTCCAGATTTGGTCTCCATATTACAAAAAAGACACAAAGGATGTCCTGTGATGAATAAATAGAATGACTCCAAGAATACACATTGTAAGCTACAGTATAAGTAAAGACTAAAGGAGCTGAATCTTTTAACATTAAGAAAATATAGTCTAGGAAGGGGTACATTGCTACTTTAAAATGTGTTTATTATCAAGGACACAGGAACACAGTTGAAAGCTGGGTAGGAGTACATTTTTCATAAGTGTCAAAAGGTTACCAATTTAGAATAATGCCACTATGTACAGTATGTTCCATATCTTCTTTCAAGTTGGGCTAAATGGTCTATTACAGTATGTTCAGAGGTATGATTTTAAGAATACTTTGTCCTGTAAAGAATTTACTTAAAAATTATGATTCATTTGAGTATATCAGAGTGGCATCACCTACAAACTCCAGATACTGTGATCAAAAGAGGGGAACTGAGGGGAAGGTCCTGGGTAATTGGGTATGGTTTTGTAAAAAGATGGAATCCCTTTTTTCATTAGCACTGAAAAGCAGGCCTTAATTTCACCTTCATTCTTCACAGGTTTATACACTCCTAGCCTTCCATGCCAGGATGGATTTTTGATGAGCTGAAGGAGGGGGAGTACTTTTGGAGCTAATGATATTATTACATTTTGAAATATTAGACAGCTAAAGTACTCTTTTAATGAAATGCATCTAAATAAGAGTACATTTACTGAAGACATCTCCACTTTTTAGCAAACACTGGATAGCAGAAACACTAACAAAATATCAGACATACAAACTTTCTTAGACGAGCTTATGTACCAATTTTCATGCAAGAGGCTGAAGTTCAGGAGGTGTTGGAAACCCATTGTAGTCCAGGGAGACTTTGGTGAAAGATATAGCTCTGAAAACAAATGAGTTATGCACACCATACAGCCCAAACAAATGTTTTGCAGAGTGATTTTAGTATCAGTCAATTACAGGTGCTTTCCCAGCTTCATGTCTTGTAAACAGTTTCAGCTCATCTCAAAATAAAAATCTTTCTTTCCTTCGTTTTTTAATGCAAAAATGATAGCTACATTTAAATAAAGAAACTCTGCTTTTTTGATGATTACATATTTGCTCCACTTATAGCCTGCCCAATGACACCATTAATATATGATGCCAAAATCAGTAAAACATAAAAAGGAAAAGAACCAAACACTCCTAGTATTGTGAGACCACCAGTATTGTATGCAATGAAACGTAGGTTTTGTAGTGTAGCATAACTTTGGTACAATAACAAGGATGAGAAGTTCAACTCTGAAGTGTAAAAGGTACAACATTATTTCAAAATACTGCTATGAAATAAAAAATGCATGTTAACATAATCTAACCAAGCTCTCAGTGAAGGGGAAGTTACAGTAGTTCATCAAGATCGACTGGAAGATAAAAAGAAACAGGCAAAAATTGTGTTCAAATAATAAGGGATCACTGAGGTGGGCTGGCTCCCTGCCCAGGGTTTGTTCCTACCTTGTGCCCTGTGTTGGCTGGGATTGGCACCAGCAGACCCCTGTGACCCTGTGTTAGGATATAGCGGGTTGGAAAATGACTGACTGACTAATAAGGGATCAAAATGAAAACCCAGAAACAAAAAGATTTAAAATCAAAACAGCCTAAACTAACTTTGATTAAACAAATTATTATTATTTTTTATTAATCACTCCTATCACTTTCTTTTATGTGGATTCATTCCACTGGAAACTTTTACTTTTACAACGTGGACATGGATTTTTACACGCTGAGACTCGTCTATTCAAGCAGTCAACTTCATGTGCTGAGAACAAATGCCAGTGTCGGTGTGGTTCCCTGTTTACCCGACGAGGTAAGAAGGTGGTATCGTGGCAGCAGAGCCGGCACTAAGCTAAAAATGAAGCGGCTTGCGAGAAAGTGGCGTTTTAAGCCTTTGGTGCCTTCTGTGATCATGGGAAATGTGAACTCAATATCAAATAAGATCGATGAACTGGCTGCGCTGGTGAAAAATGTTAGGACCTACAGAGAATGCAGTTTGTTGTGTTTTTGTGAAATGTGGCTAACTACCACCATCCCAGATGCTAACGTGGAGCTACCCGGGTTTAGCACAGTTAGAGCGGACAGAGACGCAAGTACCTGTGGGAAGCACAAAGGAGGAGGACTCACTCTCTATGTTAATACAAGATGGTGCAACTCTGGACATGTTAATGTCAAAATCTCCACTTGCTGCAGGGACATCGAACAGTTGGCCGTAAGTCTGCGTCCCTATTACTTGCCCAGAGAGTTTGGACACATCATTGTTGTTATTCTTTACATCCCTCCTCGGGCGGACGTTGAGATAGCGAGTGACATCATCCATTCTACTGTTGCTAAGTTACAAACGCAGCACCCTGAGGCACTTGTGCTAATCTCTGGAGACTTTAACCATGTGACGCTGGACAAAACATTACCTGCCTTCTCCCAGTATGTGGACTGTAACACACGGGGAAATAAGACTATTGATTTACTGTATGCAAACGTTAAATATGCATACAGCGCCACCCCGCTGCCTGCGCTTGGGAAAGCAGATCATAACCTGGATCTGCTTCAGCCTCACTACAAACCAAGAGTTTGGGAGCTACCTGTAACCACATGCTCATTCAGGAAGTGGTCCCCTGAAGCAGAGCAAGCCCTGAGGGACTGCTTTGGAACTACAGACTGGGATATCCTGCAGGGATCACATAGTGAGAACATTGAGGAATTTGTTGACTGCACTACTGACTACATCAACTTCTGTATGGACATTGTAGTTCCAGTAAGAACTGTACGCTGCTTTGCTAACAACAAGCCATGGATTACAAGTGACATCGAGGACCTTTTGAACCAGAAGAAAAGGGCCTTTAAAAGCGGTGATCAGCATGAGCTCAAGCGCGTGCAGAAGGAACTCCGAGTCCAGCTCAGGGCAGCAAAGGAGCAGTACAGGAGAAAGCTGGAGCAGAAGTTGCAGAATAACAACATGAAGGAAGTGTGGGATGGGATCAAGATCATCACTGGCTGCAGCTCGAAGCGGGGTGCCACCATCGAGAGAGACATGAAGAGAGCAAACTAAATGAACAACTTCTTTAACAGGTTTGACCACCCTAACCCACTCTCACCTCAGAGTACTGCACCCTCCACCCATCCTTCTGCTGATACCAGCATGGGAAAGACATCCCCACTCACAATTACAGCAGCCCAGGTGAGCAGAGAGCTGAGGAGACTTCGTGCCAGCAAAGCAGTGGGTCCAGATGGAGTATCGCCAGACTGCTAAAGGCCTGTGCGCTGGAGCTGGGGAGTCCTCTACAGTGCATCTTCAAACTGAGCCTGGAACAGGGGAGAGTCCCGAGGCTTTGGAAAACATCTTGTATCACCCCAGTCCCAAAGGTATCACATCCTAGTGAGCTGAAAGACTTCCGGCCTGTCTCTCTGACGTCACGTGATGAAAACCATGGAGCGGCTGCTGCTTTACCACCTGAGGCCACAGGTATGCCACGCCCTCGACCCTCTGCAGTTCACATACCAGGAGAAGGTGGGAGCGGAGGATGCCATCATCTATATGCTACACTGATCCCTCTCCCACTTGGACAGAGGCAGTGGTGCTGTAAGAATTATGTTTCTGGACTTCTCTAGCGCCTTCAACACCATCCAACCTCTGCTCCTTAGGGACAAGCTGACAGAGATGGGAGTAGATTCATACCTGGTGGCATGGATCGTGGACTATCTTACAAACAGACCTCAGTATGTGCGTCTCGGGAACTGCAGGTCTGACATTGTGGTCAGCAACACAGGAGCGCCGCAGGGGACTGTACTTTCTCCGGTCCTGTTCAGCCTATATACATTGGACTTCCAACACAACTCGGAGTCCTGCTACGTGCAAAAGGTCACTGACGACACTGCTATCGTGGGCTGCATCAGGAGTGGGCAGGAGGAGGAGTATAGGAACCTCATCAAGGACTTTGTTAAATGGTGCGACTCAAACCACCTACACTTGAACACCAGCAAAACCAAGGAGCTGGTGGTGGATTTTAGGAGGCCTAGACCCCTCCTGGACCCCATGATCATCAGAGGTGACTGTGTGCAGATGGTGCAGACCTATAAATACCTGGGAGTGCAGCTGGATGATAAATTGGACTGGACTGCCAATACTGATGCTTTGTGCAAGAGAGGACAGAGCCAGCTATACTTCCTTAGAAGACTGGCGTCCTTCAACATCTGCAATAAGATGCTGCAGATGTTCTATCAGACGGTTGTGGTGAGTGCTGTCTTCTATGCTGTGGTGTGCTGGGGAGGCAGCATTAAGAAGAAGGATGCCTTACACCTGGACAAACTGGTGAGGAAAGCAGGCTCTATTGTAGGCACAGAGCTGGACAGTTTGACATCTGTGGCAGAGCGACGGGCGCTGAGCAGACTCCTGTCAATAATGGAGAATCCACTGCATCCACTGCATCCACTAAGCAGTATCATCTCCAGACAGAGGAGCAGCTTCAGCGACAGACTGCTGTCACTGTCCTGCTCCACTGACAGACTGAGGAGATCGTTCCTCCCCCAAACTATGCAACTCTTCAATTCCACCTGGGGGGGTAAACGTTAACATTATTCAAAGTTATTGTTTGTTTTTACCTGCATTTTTATTACTCTTTAATTTAATTTTTTTTTTTTTTTGTATCAGTATGCTGCTGACGGAGTATGTGAATTTCCCCTTGGGATTAATAAAGTATCTATCTATCTATCTATCTATCTATCTATCTATCTATCTATCTATCTATCTATCTATCTATCTATCTATCTATCTAAACTGTCTGTATAGAGGATTATTTAACCTTTTCAGTTGACAGATGTCAGGCGATAGGCTTTAGCCTGTGTTTGGTCAGGCTGAATAGCCAACAGTGCATGTTGGAAGGTAGAGCAGCATTCATAGTACTTTGCAAAGTTAGATTGTGCTGCTTTTGATTCCTATGGGAAACTAACCTTGAGGTTGTGATAATGATTCTGTAACAGTTTCTTTATTTTGAGAAAACATGAACATGTTATGGTGCTCTGTAAATAGAGATGAAAACCACTAAGCTGGGTGTTTTGTGTAAGTGCTCATTTTAGGAAGATGATGCTGTTTTTTATTATAAAACAAGACACTTTTCACTTCTCTTTTAGCTGATGGACACTTACAAAGAGCCTCTCTCTCTCTCTCTCTACATCTCCCTTTAAAAGCTGAAAATGGGCACTTTCACGGCGCTCTCACTCAGTTACTGCCTGCAAAAGGAGTTCTGTCTCTGCTGATGTACATTTTTTCAAGAGCTTTCTCTCCAGCAAGAAATCTTTTTCTTTTTCAATTGTTGTTGCTAATGGGACTGATTTAACCAACACCAAGGTGTATGCTTTTATGTATCATTTTATATTTGTGGGTATTGGTTTTGATGCAAATACATATAATTTTTAAGTAAAACCTTAAAAGTCACTGTATCTGACTGTTACTGGTGTTGCCGAGAATGTAAGATTGTTCATTTCTTCTCTAACCATGGTAAGAGCTTAAGAGGACAATCTTTTGAAGCCCTCTATTGGTGGTAAACTGGACTGAAGTAAAGGAGAGAAAGTACAGCCACTGCGTTTCCTGCCATAGGGATCCCTAAGGGTTAAATACACAGGGTACAGCATAGCCAGTGAAACAGGTACTGTAAGAGGTAACAATTGCATAGCTGGTTTTGACATTTCTTCCTATTCCTCCATCTGGAAAAGAGGTTAGTTAATACCTTTAAAGTTAGGTGCATGTTATAGGTGATTTGATAACACAATAAAACATTTCTCCACAAGCTATAACACTTGATTGTATCCATCTTAAATAAAGTTTATGTGAGGATGTTATTTGTCATGATGCTGGCAAACAATGCTAAACAACAGGTGTTCTAGTCACCAACAATATGGTGGTGTGCAGTAAAAATGGTGATACTCAAAACAAAAAATTCTGTATCTCATGGGGTGAAATCACAAACACAGAGAGAAAAGCAAATAACTACAAAAATTCCTACATGAAAGGGACCTAGTCTAAATAGATACATAATTAGTTGAATACAATATCATAATGTAAATCTCTAAAAATGAGTCCGGTGATAAGGTCAAATGGCATGGTAGACAGAAAAATAAACAGAATAAAAAAAAAAAAAAACTTCATTTAAGCTGGAGAAAAAAATAAACAAAATCCGCAGGGGTTCCAAGGCCAAAAGACGGCTCAGCCCCCACTGAGCATTATACTTAACATAAATGTTCTTAATTCATTCCTGTTTGTTTCCAGGCTTCATATGAAAGGATTTGATGAAGTTGGTCTTGTGGTCTTCATTACCGCGTAATGGATGGCTCTTTGTTTCAGTGTTTAGTGTGCATGTGTGTGCTAGTATTACTACTTGTTTTACCTACATCTTGTCGAGCTGACATAATCTACAGCCGACAGGAACTTCTCAAGATCGGTGTGTGCAGTGAGAGGAGTGTTTCACCAGAGTTTCTCCGCTCCCACGACATTCTGGCAGACACAACGAGGAGTCCCGGCTCTCCGTTATCATCCCCGCGGGCAGGTGACGGAGGCAACGTAGAGAGAGAAAACAAAAGCGAGGCTGCAGGGCCTGCACGTTAGTGAGGTTACGTAGGCAGCCTGCTAAACCACTGCTCCCCAGTGTTTTCCTCATCAATGCCAGATCTCTCGTCAGCAAAATCGATGAACTGAGGCAACAGGTGGCAACAAATAACATCGTAAAGAACAGTTGCGTTCTGTTGATCACGGAATCCTGGCTTCACTCATCAATCCTGGACTCTGCTATCCAGCTAACAGGCTACACTGCACAGCACCATGATAGGACCAGTGACTCCAGCAAGAGCAGAGGAGGGGGGCTGTGTGTTTACGCAAATAACAACTGGTGTACAAATACAGTAATTGTAGACAGTCACTGCTCCCCGAACCTGGTGTATGTGACTGTTAGATGCAGACCCATATATCTCCCTAGAGAGTTTACTGTGGTCATAATTACCGCTGTTTACATAGCACCGGACACTAATACAAACTTGGCTATCGAACTTTTACACTGCAGTATTAGCAGTCAGCTGACCAAGCACCCTGATGCTGTGAATATCGTTGCTGGGGACTTTAACCATGTGGATTTAAAACCTGTGATCCCTAAATTCCATCAGCACGTGAAGTGTGCCACCAGAGGAGCTAACACATTGGATAAAGTCTACACAAACATTAAACAGGGCTACAGCGCTACCACACCTGGGCCACTCTGACCACACGTCACTGTTTTTAATTCCAGCGTACATCCCACTCAGGAAAACTACCCCAACAGCACAACGACAGTTAAAACTTGACCAGATGGAGCCTCTCAGCAGCTTCAGGACTGTTTCAGTAGGACCAACTAGGACATCTTTGAACACCCAGACCTTGAAGTGTTTAGTGACAGTGTACTGTGTTATATTAAGAACTGCACAGACATTGTCACAGTGGATAAATGTATCCGGGTCTACCCCAATCAGAAGCCCTGGATGACCAGGGCAGTCTGGAGGCTGTTGAAAGAGAGGAACACTGCCTTCAGGTCTGATGACAAGGTCCTCTACAGCACAGTTGTGACGATGCTGGTCCCTTACAGACTCCCTCTTCCAACATGGGAGTTTGTGGAACAAACACCATCGATAGTTATGACCGAGATGAGCTGACAAATGAGGACAATTCACTGATGATGCTAGAGGATGGTGGAAAAAATGCTCAAGTGCTTTTATTAAAAGAAAAGTTAAAACACAAGTAAAACCAACAAAAGAGTCAATTGTGCAGTGTTCAAAAACAAAGTACATATATAAATCCATAAAAATCCAATAAAAAGTGGGAATAAAAATCAATAAATAAATCAGTTAAAATCCGAGGTTAAAATGCAGTCTAACTCCTCCTGATCTCAGCCCACCTCTTCTCTTTCTCCCCGGCTCACCCATTGCTTGTGTAGCCGGCGGAGACTTAGCAGCCACAAGCTCCTTTCGGCCAACCTCCGTCTTGGGTGCCTCCAGGCATCATGGCCAGACCATGCAAGATCGGCTCTCCTCCCTTCTTCCTTCGCACTTACGTGGTCACACCTCAAAAGCCTAGGGAGGGCACCTGCCTTGCTCGCTACTCTCCACCCAAATGTTCAGTGGGGCGAACTAGCCCCTAGAGTGCCATAGCTAACGCTCCTTCACGGGGCCCCAGCTCGCGCTGTCTCCTCCTTCCAGGTGGTCAGATCCTCCTGCTAAGACTGCCTTTCATGTCTTTTAACCTCTTTCCTTCTTTTCTCCCTTTCTTTTATTCTCCCATCTTTGATTTCTCCTGTCTTTGATTTCTCCCATCTCCTTGTGCCCACCCGTATATATACATTCACGTCTCCATGGGCACAGCGCCTTAATCACATGCCGCAGGAAGTTAATGAAGCAATTGAGAATGATCACACTCGCCTGTGCAGGTGCGACTCGCCCAACTACCTCATTAACTCCCCGGGGTCGTGTCATATGATCGCATCCATGTAGAGTAATATGGCTTTATGGATTTAAAACTAGCCCTTTTTTTTTTTTTGAGGCCACGAACCTGCTATACTACAACAGCCCGTGCCAGCCTAAAGAGAGGCATCCGAGAGGCCATGTTAGATTATAAATGGAAGATCGAGGAACACCTGGACAGCAACAATGGCAGGCAAGTGTGGATTTGTGTCCAGCAAATGACCAACTAAAGGACCAGTCCCGGAGCTGTGGGAGGTGATTTATCGCTGGCTGAGGAACTCAACCACTACTTTGCCCAGTTTGAAATGGATCCACCAGAGACAGCCAGACCCCATCCAGAAACCAACAACAGCCTCATCTTCAAAGTTGGGGAGCACGAGGTGAGACACACGCTGCGGGCTGTCAACCCACGGAAGGCAGCTGGACCTGACGGCATCTCAGGACGCATGTTGAAACACTGTGCAGACCAACTGGCTGGGGTCTTCACCAGGATATTCAACCAGTCTCTGTCCCAGTTCACTGTGCCATCCTGCCTGAAACCCTCTGTCATAGTGCCTCTGGCCAAGAAACAAACCATCACCGGTGTTAATGACCACAGGCCAGTTGTACTGACCCCTGTGATTATGATGTGCTCCGAGAAGCTCATCAGGAACCACATCATGTCATTCATTCCTTACATACTTGATCCGCACCAGTTTGCCTACAGAGCAAACAGGTCTATGGAGGACGCTGTGGCCACTGATCACCATGCTTTTCTGTCCCATCTGGAGCAGCAGGGGAGCTACGCACGGCTGCTTTTCATAGACTTCAGCTCTGCCTTTAATACCATCTTACCCCACAGACTGGTGAGCAAACTGTCAGACATAGGACTTCCACACTCCACCTGCCTTTAGATCAAGGACTTCCTGAGTGATCACACTCAGAGGGTTAGAGTGGGCCCCTACTTCTCCACACCCAACAGTCTCAGCACTGGCTCCCCACAGGGCTGTGTGCCTGAGCCACCGCTCTATACCCTCTACACCCATGACTGCATTCCTGCCCACCACAGTAACACCATTGTTAAGTTCGCTGACGATACCACGGTAGTAGGGTTCATCTCTTGGGGGGATTAGTCTGCCTACAGGGAGGAGGTGGAGCAGATGACAACGTGGTGTAGGAATAACAACTTGCTCCTAAATACAGCGAAGACCAAGGAGCTCATTGTGGATTTCAGGAAGAAGGAAGACAATATCCAGCCACTCATCATCAACGGGGACTATGTAGAGAGTATCTCAGACTTCCACTTCCTGGGAGTCACCATTAGGGAGGACTTGACCTGGGGAACACACACTGCTAAGGTAGTGAAGAAGGCCCAAAAGAGACTCTACTTCCTGAGGGTTCTCAGGAAGAACAACATCCCTGAGAAACTGTTGGTATCCTTTTACCGCTGCACAGTAGAGAGCGTCCTGGTCTACTGTCTCTGTGTGTGGTTCTCCAGCTGCACAGTAGCACAGAGGAAGGAGCTCCACAGGGTCCTTAAGGTCGCCCAGTGGATAGTCAGCTGTCCTCTCCCCTCACTAGAAGAACTACATAGTTCCTGTTGTCTCATGAACGTCAAGAAAATTCTTCAGGACCCATAACACCCAGGACATGCATTGTTTGAATGAAACGCTAAAAGTACAAAGTCAGAAGTGTAGAAAGTATAATAAATATACAAACAATAATAATAATAATAATACCGTATATACTGTCAAAATTTGTCGTTTATGTGGTATATCTTGAAGCATGGTGAAATACACAATCCAACTTCAAAGTCGGGAAAATAGTAGTGTGATTCTTTGCGGATTTTCTTTTCAGACTGATCAGCTTTTGAACAGTACACTGTACATGTGCAATTGACACGAGCGTCACTTTCAGAATCACCAGAATCACTTACAATTTCACTGTCCATTTCAATTTCACTGCCTGAAAACAGATTCAGTTTGTCATCATGGCTCATACCACTGTCAAGAGCGTGCAATACCTTGGCTGCTAAAAAATGTTTCTTACGAGACACAATTATAAGGCTAGGACGAGATGTGTGTGCACCGTTGTCCAGTAATACTTGGGCCTGTCGATTATGCAATACACGCCTGTATTGTTTCCCGAACAACACTCAGCATTAACACTGTTACAGCCCAAGTAATCCTTGGGTCTAACGCTTACATGAGATGTGTATATACAGATGCCCTAGTGACACTTTTAGCACTGCTTTTACTGCCTGAGTGCCACTCGGGTCTAACACTAAGGAGGTTAAGATTATTACTATAGCATACAGAGCTGTAAAATCTATACTTGTTTATATTTACAGTGCATTGCATTTCTTCCTGTTTTTGAGAAACTTTGCAATTCATTCAACATAAACATACCTATTTTGCATTAGCACAAGTTTCTGGAAATAGTTTTAGATGTAGTAGTTTTAGGTGGTGAAGTAGTTATGTAATTTTTGATTTGTTGCACTCTGTTAATATACCAATTCCCTCATAAATTGTGACTCTAAGGGCATAGTATAAATTACTTATTTTTAGTTTTCAATAAATAAAGAAGGAAAGACAAAACACTAAATACTCACAACTACTGAACAAATAAAGAATGTAAAAAGTGTTGGTTTACTCTTTAGGGGATTCTGGACTTAACTAGGGCAGCACGGTGGCGCAGTGGGTAGCGCTGCTGCCTCGCAGTTAGGAGACTCGGGTTCGCTTCCCGGGTCCTCCCTGCGTGGAGTTTGCATGTTCTCCCCGTGTCTGCGTGGGTTTCCTCTGGGTAGTCTGGTTTCCTCCCACAGTCCAAAGACATGCAGGTTAGGTGGACTGCTGATTCTAAATTGTGCTTGGTGTGTGTGTGTGTGCATGCCCTGTGGTGGGCTGGTGCCCTGCCCGGGGTTTGTTTCCTGCCTTGCGCCCTGTGTTGGCTGGGATTGGCTCCAGCAGACCCCCGTGACCCTGTAGTTAGGATATAGCAGGTTGGATAATGGATGGACTTAACTAGTTTAGTTTTGTGACATAATTTCAATAGTTAAAGGCTCCTACCATTCTAAAAAATATTTCTCCTGTAGCAATTTCCTAATTAAATGTATTCTTATATAGGAAACGTCCATGATCCATTGCACTATGGAAGATGAAGACCTGATGTTGATTTTATCATTAAAGGCTTTACTGTACATTCCTGAAGTCCTGTTGCAAGGTGAGACAATACTTTGGTCTAAATGCCAGTGAAGCCATGCACCACCACAAGACACTAAGAAGGGAAAGTGAATGGGAACCTACTGTAGGAATGGGTTACTACTAATCACACATTTTGGCACAATTATTAAAAAGGAACGTGAACAAATTCACCAGAATCTCTAACAAGAATAAGATAAAGTAAAATGATGACATTTTAATCTTGATTTAAATACGGTGGCAACTCTATTATTTAAAAGTGGGTCATAACAAAATTTATGTTCCATATATGTGAAGGCTATATCTCTTACAATAGTTTTATTTGTCCTGGGAATTTTAAGAAAGCATGCTTTAATAAATAATGCTGCTTATATCCTGCACCCAGCACTGAGTTTCAATAAGAGATGTTATTTAAATGGTCAATGAATAAATAACTCTTATATAGGCGTTTCCTTATATTGAAAGACATTATAAAACTATAATTAAAAAGTTTTACTTTCCTAACTAGTCTTAGATTTATTATAAAGTGTGCTGTGGATAACTGCAAAGAGCTGTTGTTCCTAACATTAAACCAACCCAGGTGCCCTGATCCTACTCTGCCATTTTTATTGAATGTATCTGGCTGCCATACCAGTTTCTAGATTACTTGTCCTCTTTCATGCTCAGCTCAGTCTCTGTGCCTCCTCTATTGCTCTTTTCAACTGACACTGTTAGCCTGTCATGGCATCTCTCTAACTTAGCTGGTCTATAAGGTTTCTCTTCCACCAAACCTTTTAAAGTGACATGCCATACTTTGTTGTGGCAGCTTCTGCCAAACGTTTACAGCTCCAAATAACATGAAACACGTTTGATAATGGAAGGAAGGATAAATGTATATGTATTTACTAATATTGAAGAAACTCCTCTTAAATGTGTAATGGTTAACTAAATTACAAGAACAAAGCCTGTTAATATTTTTGATTACTTACTTACTTACTTACAGATTCCAAGACTTTAATATTCTTTGCCTTCTTCAGTGCCTCACAATTATCACCTAATTTAATTAAATTTGCATTGCAGCAACTTGTCCCTTTCACTTGAAATAAAATTTTAATTTAGCCTGTCTGTCATTACGAGTGAAGCCAACAATATAAAGATGACCTCAAATATAAAAGAGAATTATAAGGATTGACACAGTTAATAATATTAAAGCCAAAACAACAAAAGAGGTCCTCAGCCTTTGTTTTTAATGGCCTGTGGCAGTGAAAAAGATAATCAGTTTTTGGTGTTTAACTTTCAACATGTAATACAGAAACCTAAATTAGCTGTCAAATTAATCATCATTATAGTGTTTTGTAATTTAAGGAAACCAAAACCTTTCTTTCTTTAAAAGAGGAAACTACAAATAAATGACTAACATAACTAGTAAATTCAGACAAAATCAACACATGAAAAACATTTTAGTACATTTACATTTACATTTACATTATTTAGCAGACGCTCTTATCCAGAGCGTCTTACAACAGTGCTTAGTAATCTACGGCTGTTCTTCAGTCTTTAAGGCTAGGATTAAATCTACTGTCATTAAACAAGTTACGGCTGACCAAGTTGTACACAAAACCATGCTAGAAGAAAATAGTAAGTTGTTAGTACAAAAAATGTTTTTTTTTTTTTTTTTTTTGAGAAAAGGGTAGAAAAGAGTATGGGGACTTTAGTCCCCCAAGTGCTGTTTAAAGAAGTGTGTCTTCAGACGACGTTTGAAGACAGTGAGGGTCTCCGCTGTTCGTACAGCAAGAGGAAGTTCGTTCCACCATTGAGGAGCCAACACTGCAAAGAGTCTTGATGCATGTCGTCCTCTTCTTTTAAGTAAGGGTGGTTCGAGACGAGCAGTGCTTGATGTTCTGAGAGAGCGAGAAGTGACACGCTGCTTAACCAGTGCTGATATGTAAGGTGGTGCAGTTCCAGTTTTGGCCTTAAAGGCAAGTGTTAGGGTTTTGAACCTGATGCGGGCAGCCACAGGGAGCCAGTGCAGGTTCCGCAGCAGAGGTGCAGTGTGTGAGAATTTGGGAATATTAAAAATGAGTCTTGCAGCTGCATTCTGGATCAATTGAAGTGGTCGTGTTGCCTTTAGTGAAAGTCCAGACATCAGAGAGTTGCAGTAGTCCAGCTTAGAGATGACCAAGGTCTGGACGAGAAGCTGAGTAGCCTCTGTAGTGAGTAATCTCTGAGTTGAAAGTAAAGGCACTAGTGCCCACAGAAATACAAGAGAGACCCCAAAAATTAATATTTTTCAAATTTTATAGGAATATTATTTTAGTTTTAAGATTAAAGGAAGATGCATCTATACCTTGAAGTGGTTTGTGGGGAGGCAAAGCCTATCTCAAATGTATTAGAACCAGGGCAGGAACCAAGCCTGAATGGGACATGGGAGGAAACCAGAGTGCCTAAAAGTAACCCTCATAGTAACTCTTATGGGATTTGTACACAGGGCCTTGGACCTATGTGGCATCTGCACTAAACAATGTACCACCATGCTGTTTAGAAGCAGCATGTGTTTTATCAATCGATATCCCCTTGACAAAGAAGTGTTGCTTCATAAAAAAGTGAGCCTTCTCTGTAAGAAACAGTCACATCACCTTCAGAATCGGTGTCTAGGTCTTCTAGTCACTATCATACCACATAGCCCAGGAAGACTTGAAAAAGAGCAAGGGCAAGTCTCTTAAAGGTCCTGACACACTGCAGTTTACTTTCTCTTATTTTTTCTAATGATTACTGAAATGTATTATGCTTAAAATAACATTATAATAAATAAAAAAAACCAATTCAGTTAAAAAAATGCAATAAATGGTAATCAATACTTAATATTCCATCCCACACACAAATCATGAAGCTACAAAGCTTATACAAATTATTCACCACTTGGAAGTTTTCACATTTTTTTATTTATGCAGTACTGAATCACAGTGAATTTAAAATGGTCTTTTTGACACTGATCAAAAGAAAAAGATTAATGTTGAGATAAAAAAGCACACCTCTATAAAGTGGTCTATATTAATTACAAATATAAAACACAAAATAACTGATTGCACACAACTAAATCATCACTGGTGCAGCCAGTTGGGTTTAGAAGTCACATAATTAGTTCAATAGAGATTACCTGTCTGTAGTTAAGGGGTTTCAGTTGACGTTTGCAGAGGTCTGTTTTCACTCTGACATTTAAAAGTCTTTTTCTGTTGATCAGTGTCAAAGCCAAATTAAATCCCCCATTGTATAACAATACAATATGAAAACTTCCAAGGGGGTGAATATTTTTATAGGCACTGTATATAGGCAAAAACACCCATTAAGATTTAGTCATGTATAGTAAAATAACACAGCCATAGAGACTATTTTAGAACAGCATTAATAAAGATTTATTTAACAATAATGTATATTTTTCCAGTTCTAAATGCAGTACACCCTTGAAATTTGCGGGGGTTACATTCCTAGAGCACCCGCAAATTGTGAAAAACCACGAATTATGGATGTGGTTAAAAAAATGCCTATTTTTATAGTTTAAACCCTAAATATGCCCCCAAAACACTTTAATTTCATTTCAACCTCAGCTTAATAAATTACCTAAAAAAAAGAATGTAAAGGTAAACCCATATACTGTACAGTACTGTACTGATATGTCACCCGCAGTGCTAGAATGTAAAATATCGATGTACTGTAATTCATGCAAGTGTGTTTTCATTGCCAGAAGCCTTAGAAGGTGCAGGGCTTTTCGACGGCATCTTGGGGATTTAACACTTAAACCACCACATACTTGGGGGTTAATGTATCCCTGGACGCCAAATACTTTTTTGCTGCACTTTAAGTAAACATCACAATACACAAAGAAAAAGTGAAATTTTAATGGAACACATTTTTTTTCATGCAAAGAGTATCACAATTACTGCAACACTGATAATTTTACACACTGTCAATGAACTGTAAAAACTATTTAAAAAACTACTGGAACAATATGTATAAAGTGCAACTGATGCCATTGATGAAATTCAGTAAATCACTGAGCCAACTGCGCTTGAACTGGCTGCACGCAAGCACACAGAGGTAAACACTGATACTTGCAGGCTAGTCTAGTGCAGCGGCTCAATCCCAGAGACAGTGAGACTGAGCTGGCTGCTCAATGAATATACGGCACTGACTGATCAGCTCTGGCGTGCTGGTAAATTGCACTGGGAACTGATAATAGGCGGTTGCTGCGTTCAATGATTGTACGTCGCTGAATATACTTGGCTCCTACGTGCCAGCATATGGCACTGGGAAACGATTATAGCCGGTTGTGGCGGTTTAAAGATTAAGAAGAACAAAACGGAAAACACGAGAACACTCAGCTGGAGATGCGTCACAGGGCAGCAGTCAGTCAGCAGCAAGGAGAAATGAATAACGCTGTAGCGGTCCGGTGCCACTAAGATTCACACCGTAGAGAAGACGGTGATTTATTTATTGTCAGGGTGGCAATTCCAGGGATGCACCCAGCCTTGGCCCGACCTGCACGCACTCACAGAGACAAAAACAAAGCAAACCGGTAATCAAACTGCAAAGGATCAACACACAGTACATGCAATATTATTTAAAAACGAACAGTGTCCGATCGGGTTTGACTATACGCTGGCGCTGTTCATTTTCAAATAATATTGCATGTACTGTGCGTTGATCCTGCTGCACTGAATAAGCTCACGCCTTCTGTAACAGCGCCAGCGTATATTCTAACCCGATCTGATGCTGTTCGTTTTCAAATAATATTGTATTAGTGCGATGATGTTTTCTGATTAATTTTATACCCAATGTCTCATATATTTGTCTCTTTCTTTTTTTCTCCGTGCTGTGTCGACATCGTGCACCAGAAAGCGTGAGCTTATTCAGTGCAGCACCACTCACATCCACAGTTATTCCCAGTTTCAAATAAAAACTAACAGCATCAGATCCCTAGGGCGATGTATGTATGGTGATGGTGACTGAGACAATAAAAGTGAAAAAAAGGTAACTTTTACAAGTTCAGTACTATAAATGTACATGGTCTGTTACAGACGCAAACCAAATGTATGTGTGTACTGTATAGTATTAACACTACTGAAAACAGCTAATACAGGAGACAATCAGGATCGAACCGGGGACTCTTGATTACAAGTCAGCAAATCATACTGCTATGCCACGGAAGCTATTTTAGCCTTTTGTGAAAGTGTTTATTTGATCTTTGTACTTCAAGCTTCACACATTCTATAGTTTATGCCTACATTTTGTAACATTTATTACTAAAATATGAAAAAGTTTCTGTTTTAAAAATGTGTTTACACAGATTACTGAAGAAACGGAACACACATGAAATGCATGTGTTCCAAATAACAATCTATTATTTCCACTCTAAAACTCCAGTAGTTCACTCATTCCCAGATAATCAAACAAGGCATGAGCTGGGAAAACTTGGTGGGGGATGGAATAGCCGGTTGCTTGCTACTTGTCTTAATCGGCACATTTACAGGACACAAGACACTGACGGAAAGGTGAGAACGGATTTAAGGTGGGCTGGATTTACGAGTTTTCTCGTAGGCTCTGGTAATTCTAGTGTTAAGAATTACCTCTCCTTATTTTTATGCCGCATGCTGTGCAACTCAACATCATATTAGAAATGTTTCTTAATTACTCTGTCCACTTTCTAAATTTAGAAAGTTCACTATGATTCTTCAGGCGTTCTCATAAATTGTCTTTTTTAAATTAAATTAAATCAATTATATATCTACATAGGTCAGAGGTCTATCTGGCTCTATTTGTGAAAATGTCAGAAAAATATTTCAGATTATACTTGCTTTGCATTGTATCTAATATACTTTGTAATGTCAAAGTTTGTCACTGATCCAAGCCAATACTCCCATGATCTGCAAGATGAAACCGATTACCAGAACAGTACAGGTATGAACTGAGGAGGCACCTTCAGAATTACAGGACTGTTTTGAGCATACTGACTGGGGAGTGTTCAAAGAAGGTTCAGATCTAGAGGGATATACAGTACATCATCTGTCCTATCCTATGTGCAGTTCTGTACTGATGTTGTCCTGCCCACAAAGACCTTTAGGGCGTTTCCAAATCAGAAACTGTGGCTGGACAGTACTGGGAATTACACTGGAATAAACTGGTGGCTTTAGAAAGCACTAACAACAGTTGTGTATTGAGTTTAATTGAAATTTTTCATTTTCAACAGACATAATGTATATTTACATCTTATATATAAACGTCTATGCATGGAAGTGTGTGTGTCTGTCCGGACCGGAAGTGAGAGATGGAGTCAGGGTAAGGTCACCACTTCCGAGGATACACAAGTGAGGCCAGCACATCAGCAAAGCGAAACCTCTGAAGAAAGAATCACTTGCTCAGCGGTTAATACAGTAACGAGGCGAGCACATCAGCAAAACGGTATCCCTTTTACTTTTCCTCCCACCGCTATTGCACAAGTAAGGTGAGCATGCCAGGAAAAGGAAACCTCCGAAGAAAGACAGTCGCTTAGCTGCTAATACACAAACGATGTGAGCGCATCTTCATCTCTCTCTAGGAGAGAGATGCCCACAGTAGTTCCTTTCAATTACCTGACATCTCTGCATTTCGTTTTTTTTTTTTTTTCTGACGATTTCAGTAGTTTCTAGGACCCCATTCTTTTTACAGCATGGGCTTACACAGCTAGTTACAATATATGAATGTTTTAAGTGAACCTGTACTAGGTAAAAAAACAGCTTTGAAAGTAAAAAAAAAGGTGTTACTTTGTAGGGGCCGGTTTGTACAAGCCCAGACAATAATAATAATGTAGGTGCAAATTATACAGTAAGAGCATGAGAATAAAAGGGGAGGAATAAACTGGGGCAGTAAAAGTATATGTTTGTTGGTAGTGTCTATAACAAAGCAAATGGAATTACTTAATAATATAAAACAAGTTCCCTTACCCAACTGGTGACAGCAGACCAGTCCATTCCATTTGATGTGCTTTTCTGTATTTTGGACAACCTTGGCCTTCATTCTGAACATTAAGTAATGGTTATTCACAAACTTGTTTACCTTCATGAACTATTAACATAAAAACTATGTACTGTATACTTGCAAATCCATCCCGTTTTTGTTCAGGATTTTACAAAAAAAAAAGAAAAAGAATAAAAAAAAGGTAGGTACTGTTTCTTGGAAGATTCCTTCAAGTTGTAAACATGTTCCAAGACAGTTTTCAATTATCTAAGCAGAATGTTACATTTTCAAAAACATGTTCTTTTTTGGGCTGTTAAAAATAATTATTTCACACATTGCTGTGAATATATATAATATTTATATGTATATATGTACACACACATTCTGGAGGTTTAAACTTATGTTCATGACCTGTCAAAATGTAACAGTGTCTGACCTTAAGCAAGAGTTATATGTCCTAAAGAATACAGAGGGTTAAGCGAGCACAGCATTTCAGCTTGAGCAGATGGATATTAAACACAAAAGGTTCTGGCAAGGATCAAATCAGTACTTCAAGGCCAGAACTATTAACAAAGCAGGCCAGAGGAACACTGAACATGTGGTAAATTGAAACACACTGCAATAATAGTCTCTCCCAAGAAGTCACTCAGCAAGCATGTAGAAACTTAGCACATTAATACACCAAGGGAAAGAAGACAATTAAAAAAACAATACACTGTTAGAGTTTTTTCACAGATGTCCCTAATTCAGACATAAATCAAACCTGTTAATGTTGTATTCTGGGCTACAAGAATGCTAAAAAAGTACATTAAAATGCAACAAAAAAAAAATTAATATAAAAATCTTACCATCAAAACAGTAATTACTGAATTACTAAAAGGCAAACATAGTCATTATTTGTATTAAACGTGTTTAGTGATGGTGTTAATGTGGAATAAACCTTCATCTATACATAAATTGATTTTTATGGTTGATTTTTCAAAATAATGTGTTTTGCTCTAACAATATGGATTGATTACACAGGTGCTAATCACAAAACAAAACTAACATGTTCACTTTGCTTCTTTTATTAACAAATACAATTGCCGGGATATTGCAAGATAAACTTTATGGGTTAGTTGAAGTGTATCTGAGGTAGTACCATACTAGCTGCAAATCAAGACCAGACTACATAAATAGTACTGGACTAAGAGGAGACGATCCCTGGCTCTAAGTGTTGTCTCAGTGAACGGTGGAACAAAATCAATACCAAGTTTAACTATTGTTAAACTTGTTTTTGTTTCATGTTTCTCCTCCAGTTGCTCAGCTAGCTGTCTCATTAATGGTGAAGTTAATGGTCAGCAATTAATGTCTTGCCCTTTCTCAGTTGATTTGCAACTACACTTCCCGCTTGATTTAAGGACACAGCCAAGAGAATGAGCATATCCTCATGTAAACGTATTAAAAAATAATTGCAATTTTTAAGCTATGTTAGATCAAAATATGTGTCTCTATCATTATTGTAAATCCTGGTCACCCAGGAGCCTTGACAAATGTGAGAAAAATGTATTGCCTGCATTTTTCTGCTTCAGTGGTACCCTGTGCTCTTTCATGCAACACAAGTATATGGTGTGGAAATATATCCTGAAAAAAAAGTAACTCCACAAAAATAAAGTTTTGGGGACTGTCCCCGTATATTGTCCTATGGACAAAATAAAGCAAAATAGCAAAGTCAGTGATCAAAAGTGCTATATTGTAGTATTTTACTAAGTTATTGGGACAAGATGGCGTTTATATACAGAATTGAATTATGAGAACAGGAAATGGTTGGCAGGAAGTAACGTTGAATGCAGGAGCCGGAAGTGAAGTCAATTGTAATGGCCGGATGTGATGTCATATCGGACTGCCGGAAGTGATGTCATGGTGGCCATTTTGGAACCCGGAAATAGAGTTGGTTATTTTTCTTCTGTATTCCTGTTGAGAAATGAAGAGATTCCGGTAAGTACCACGTGACAACCCCTCATCTCACAATATTTCACTCACCTTTGGGCTTTTTGACTGCCTCCTAATCGCACATGTGTGACAATGGTTACTTGTACGTTATATCATCACCACTCAATCTAATGTACGAGTAACCGTGTGTTCAAATCTATGACTTGTTTTATTTTTATATGTGATGTTCATATACAGTAATCCCTCCTCCATCGCGGGGGTTGCATTCCAGAACCCCCCGCGAAAGGTGAAAATCCACAAAGTAGAAACCATAATGTTCATATGGTTCTTTTTATATATTTTAAGCCCTTATAAACTCTCCCACACTATTATAAACATTTTCCGCACAATTATACAGCATAAACCCTTTGTCTTCTCTTAGATATTAGGTAAGATTCGTTGAAATTATGTATGTAAACACAGTCTATATACAGTAAAACCTAAATATTATTTTAAAGATATCGAACGTCTCCGATATCACATATGTTACAGCCATTACGACAGACAGGCCACCAGCAATAAATATGTACAATGCAAGAAAAATTGTATACAGTAAAATGTGTGTACAGTGACACTAAACTATGTACATGTAATAAGTACTGTACGTAAATAATTAATTATGGTTACTCACCAACAATGACACGACGACTTGTCCGATAACGATGAGTTTAATTTTACTGCACAACAAAGGAGAGCATTACAGCTCTTCTAAAGGATCCTCTTAAGGCGACTGTGTAGCACCGCCGTTATTCTCCTTCCGGCAGTCTTCAATCCAAATCCCTAAAGCAGATTCCATCCAGACTACTACCTTATCACGTCCACTTGCAACTCGTTTTGCACCCTGGTTAAAGGACACTGCGGCTGTAGATCTTATATGCTTTTCCTCCTTTTTAAATAAAAAGAATGGTGGACTCATTGATGCCGTAATGGTGTCCTGCAGCGGTGTAGCTGTTCCCTTTCTTCAACATATCCAAAACTTTTACCTTTTCTGCAATCATTTGCATCTTCTGTTGGCGCTTGGACACAGCCCCTGAAGCAGTAGCACGTTAATGCTGAATGAGTGAGATGAGACTTCCTGGTTAATGCAGCACTCCGTCGCTGAGCCAATCAGCACACAGGAACTTTAACTTTGTGCTCTGATTAGGTAGCTTCTCAGTCATCCGCCAATAGCGTCCCTTGTATGAAATCAACTGGGCAAACCAACTGAGGAAGCATGTACCAGAAGTAAAAAGACCCATTGTCCGCAGAAACCCGCGAAGCAGCGAAAAATCCGCGTTATATATTTAGATATGCTTACATATAAAATCCGCGATACAGTGAAGCCGCGAAAGTCGAAGCATGATATAGTGAGGGATTACTGTAGTGTAAATATATACGTATGACATGCTGGGGCCTTCGAGGCCCTTAATCTGGTCTTGCTGTAACTCAATTCACAATTACGTAAACAATACAGAAGAGCTGATACTTGTCATGTATTTTGTAGCCACTTTTTCCTAACAACTTGATTAATCCACCAGTTACCAAACCATTGAAAACACCTAGCTAGAGGTGGAGCAATATTTGTAAAGAACATCTGATTGCAGGGCAAATTTCATAGTGAACCACAAGTTCCCTATAATACATATTGTGAGAGATCTCATATCAGATCTGGAGGAAAAATGCAAAGACACCTATACAACACCTATACAGTGGAAGACACTAGCAGCATCATTCAGTGTGCATTTTCAAACCAGCAGCGGAGCTTTTTTTTTTTAAATTAGTGTCACCGACTTAAAGTGTTTTAACTGAAGGTTAATGGTTAAGTGTATGTTGAGTCATATTTTTCTATTTCTAATATTACATAATAAAATATTTCCATGTATAGCTTGTCATTTGTCGCACTGTTCTTTTAAGTCAAGTCAAGTCAAGTGGCTTTATTGTTATACTATCCTTACATAATGTTTCAGTATACAGTGCCATGAATTAATGTTTCATAGGATGTTGTTGCAAGATATACACAGTAGTTCACATGCAGCATAACACAGTACCAGTGACAAGTTCAACAAAAAAATCTCTAATAAACTATATTACACTATACATATATAAAATGAATAAAGAATAGGTACATGAATAGACAGTAATAAATTTAAAAAGATAATAAATAATTTATTGACAATGTCTATATCAAGAGCTGCTTTCTCTCTGTCTTGTCTGCACAGTGTGCCACTGCACAACAAAACGGTAGCTGCCTCTGCCACAATTTTTGTGAAGACAGTCAATCCCGCCATTGGCAAACAGGTCTCTATTGCCTGCATTTTCACATAATTGTCTCTGAACAATCAGCTTCTGCTTGTCAGTGCTCCCACGCTTCAGATGTCCTGTCACCTTCTAATTTATCAGATCCATTTGCTTGTGCCAGCAGTTTGTCAGCCATTTAAGAGAGAAGAAGTGGTCTCGTTTTGATGAGTATATTAGTTTTAACACTACAGTTTAGGTTATGCTTGCTTATCTTATTTCAATCCCTGATTAATGTTTATTGTACATCAAAGACATTCTGGTTATGATCCATGCTTTTTAATTTTCTAAATATTCTGTTTAGTGCTTAGTAATTTGACATTTTTCACTGAGAAAATGCTACATGCTGTCGGCACATTTGGGTTTCATAATTGTTCACATTGATTGGGAAACTGAAATATGTACTAGTACATTGTAAACAATTTATTCTTAGGGGATAAGAATACTAACTTGGAGAAAAGAAAACCTGATAGTACACCCTCAAAGTCCTGCTTCCTGCACCTGACCCAGCATGCTCTGAATTAGTGTCCACCTACAAAAGCAAGCCCCCAAAAAACACAAATATGCCCCTGTACTTTAAAAATAAAATAAATGTAAAGAAGTGTAATGAATGTACTAAATGTGCAAACAAAATTAATGAAAACAAAAATAAAAGATGGCAAAATGTGACTAAAATTGAAACATCAAAACTGATAGTGTCTGGTTTCAAAGCAACATGGGAAGGACTAACAGTCTTACTTGTTCCCTACATCCCTACATCCCTACTTCCTTTTTTGAAGGAAAATGTCCACTGTGTCATAAGCAACATATCACGTCAGACATCACAATGGTAGGCCATTTCTCATTTTGAAAGACAAAGGACAAAACAAAAGCAAGAATTTAAGAAATGTACAAAAACAACTTAAAAATCCATTCATATCTGACACTACTCTCACATGAATGATATAAATATCTATCTATCTATCTAAATGATTCTGTGACTTTAAAGAAAAATAAAACTACTCTCTTTTACAAATTTTAAAAAATGGCAGGTAAAATTGTAAGTGCTTGTTTTGGAGGAATTATATGCTTTTTGATTTCCAGCACACACCTTTTTATTTTAAAGCAGAAAATGTACTTTTTTCCATTTCTTTTCTTTTGATGATTATTATGATTAGTAAAAGAAAATGTAGATCATAATATAATATACTTCTGTGTTTTGGCATAGTGCTTTTTCAAACACTAAAACTGTTAAATTAAATTTTGGCATTCAAATCTTTGCCAAATGTTGTAATTACTAAAAGGGAATACTGGAATAAATTTGTAAGTGATGAGAAATCAGGGAGCAGTGATTCAGTATTAAAAGCACTCTAAATATAATGCAGGACATGCTCATTCCAAATCTTGAAGCAGCAAAAAACAAGAGAACTCCATAGTAGAGCAACTGGGATGATTTAAGTGGTGCAAGTTATGGGTTTTGAGGAAAGACTGACCAAGTTTAACCTTTTAAGTTTAAGCAAAATGAGATTTAGAGGTGACATATCTGAAGTGGGGCGGCACGGTGGTGCAGTGGGTAGCGCTGCTGCCTCGCAGTTGGGTGATCTGGGGACCTGGGTTCGCTTCCCGGGTCCTCCCTGTGTGGAGTTTGCATGTTCTCCCCGTGTCTGCGTGGGTTTCCTCTGGGCGCTCCGGTTTCCTCCCACAGTCCTAAGACATGCCGGTTAGGTGGATTGGCGATTCTAAATTGGCCCTAGTGTGTGCTTGATGTGTGGGTGTGTTTGTGTGTGTCCTGTGGTGGGTTGGCACCCTGCCCAGGATTGTTTCCTGCCTTGTGCCCTGTGTTGGCTGGGATTGGCTCCAGCAGACCCCCGTGACCCTGTGTTCGGATTCAGCGGGTTGGACAATGGATGGATGGATATCTGAAGTGTTCAAAATTATGAAGGGAAATATTATAGTGGTTTTGAACTGATGCAAACTAGTTAAGGGTACATTTATCAAAAACAAAAGGTTTTCTTCACATAAAGTACTATAAGATACGGAATACATTACTGAGCAGTGTAGTTGTGTTTTGCATTAGGGACTTGCAAAACGTGACTTGATGTAATTTTGAAGGAATTAAGTGAATAAGATTAACAAACTTGGTTGGACTGAACAGCCTCTGCCTCTCAAAATTGTTCTGTTGGTCCAATGTACTTCCCTAACTAAGAAGCTCTTGCATTTAAACTGTTTGTATTGAAACCAAGTTGGAAATTTTATACCTGGATAAAATAAATAAATGTTCATGTACTTTGTCTTTCTTTATTTGTGTATGTATATATGCAATGTCCAGCTTTTCCTTCTAAGCTTTCAATTTACAAGAATGAAATGGTTTAAGAGCAGTCATCCTAATTAAATCTTACTCAGTACAACACAATACTTCGATTTTTTTTTTGTCAAATTTGATATAAGTCCTTAGATGTTTAACAGTATTTTTGCTGTGCTTTCCTTAAAGCTTGTACCCTATGATCCTAGGATACGTTTAGTCTAGTCTAGTCAGGGCTTTCTAGTATTGCTAAATCTTTTTCTTTTTTGTAAAACAGAGACATAAAATGCAAATGATATTGCAGAGAAGACTTTGCAAGTATGTTCTGCTGCCTTAGAATTGCCTCCCTTGACATGTACTCTGCATAGTGTTGGATGTTATTTACAGTAAGTTCCAATAATTTTTTTTAAATGCTTTTACACCCTTCCTGCATATGGACACTAAGGAGCCCAACATCTTTCCAAAGTGCTACTGACAAGATGTGCATTCAGGTCTTAGAGCCCATTCTGTGAAATGTAATATTTTTATTTCTTTTGTGTTGTACTTTATTTGCATTAAAATACACATGCCATTGATCTGTCCCAAGTTTTTATTCTGCCTGGTATGATTTAGCTGACTCTAGAATCTAGTCATCACACCAAGCTTAGTGTCATCAGCAAGCTTAAACAGTTTGTTAACATTTATTTACTGTTCATCATTTAAATTAATTAAAAAGAGTAGCAACCACAGCCCTAATCTGAAAGGGGACCCCAAAGCTATCATCATCAAATCTGGAAAGTTGTTCATGCCATAGTCAGTTTTGTTCTGTATTTAAGTGAATTTTACCATCACTTGCACAATGCACCTTTAAATACCACTATATATAATTTGATAATTAATCTTGTATAAAATTTCTTATCAAAGCTTTTTAATAATGCATCACTATGATCTAAGTGCTTTAGCTGGCTCCTCATCAAATTACAGGTAATTAGAGAAATAGGATCTCACCCATTTAATAAACTAAGGTTGACTATTAGATTGATTTTTCACATTTACTTCTATTCTATAACTGTTGCCATTTATGTTTTCTTTTTTTAACTGTTTCTGTCATGTGCAGAATAGCTTTAGCATAGTGCTAGATTTATTTCTGCTATACTCATTTCTGCTTTGACAATTTCTTTCTTAATTTTAACTTACTGATTGTGCATTTTGTTTAAATTAAATTTTCCTTCTAAATTTTGGGATGAACTTGTCTAACACTGTATGTAGCATACCTTTAAACATACTTCACGATATTATATTGTGAAAGTTGCTCCCACTATTTTAGACTTTTATATTTTATATTATGATAAAAGTTACTAAACCACTAGGATCTGGTTAGATTCTGTATTCCTCCTCCTAGGTAATTAATATTAAATCCAGACTAAAATATGAATTAAAATATATAAATTTACATATGTCTTTCTGTTCCTTTTCTGGGGTGGCACTATGGTAGTGCTCCTATCTCACAGTAAGGAGAACAGGGTTCGCATCCCAGGTCCTTCTGCATGGAGTTTGCACGTTCTCCCTGTATCTGTGTGGGTTTCCTCCGGGTGCTCCAATTTCCTCCCACAGACCAAAAACATGCAAGTTAGGTTTATTGGCGATACTAAATTGGCCCTAGTGTGTGTATGTGTTTATGACTGGCACCCTGTCTAGGGTGTGCTCCTGCCTTGCACCCTATGCTGACTGGGATAGGCTCCAGCATCCCCCATCCACCCCCCTCTATGTTTGTATTTTTTCCGTTTATATTTAATTAATTAGATACACCCATTACCAAAAAAAACATTTCCATGTTAGCTTACTATTTTGATAATATTAGATAGATAGATACTTTATTAATCACAAGGGGAAATTCACATACTCCAGCAGCAGCATGCTAATAAAGAAAATATTAAAGAGTGATAACAATGCAGGTATACAGACTGGCAATAACTGAATAATGTTAACGTTTACCCCCCGGGTGGAATTGAAGAGTCGCATAGTGTGGGGGAGGAACAATCTCCTCAGTCTTTCAGTGGAGCAGGAAAGTGACAGCAGTCTGTCTGGAGAGGATACTGTTTAGTGGATGCAGTGGATTTTCCATTATTGACAGGAGCCTGTTCAGCACCCGTCGCTCTGCCACAGATGTCAAACTGTCCAGCTCCGTGCCTACAATAGAGCCTGCCTTCCTCACCAGTTTGTCCAGGCATGAGGCGTCCCTCTTCTTTATGCTGCCTCCCCAGCACACCACAGTGTAGAAAAGGGCGCTCGCCACAACCGTCTGATAGAACATCTGCAGCATCTTATTGCAGATGTTGAAGGATGCCAGCCTTCTAAGGAAGTATACTCGGCTCTGTCCTTTCTTACACAGAGCATCAGTATTGGCAGTCCAGTCCAATTTATCATCCAGCTGCACTCCCAGGTATTTATAGGTCTGCACCCTCTGCACACAGTCACCTCTGATGATCACGGGGTCCATGAGGGGTCTGGGCCTCCTAAAATCCACCACCAGGTCCTTGGTTTTGCTGGTGTTCAGGTGTAGGTGGTTTGAGTCGCACCATTTAACAAAGTCCTTGATTAGGTCCCTATACTCCTCCTCCTGCCCACTCCTGATGCAGCCCACGATAGCAGTGTCATCAGCGAACCTTTGCACGTGGCAGGACTCCGAGTTGTATTGGAAATCCGATGTATATAGTGTGAGACTCGCCCGGACACCACCAGTCGAAGACAACATCTTTTTAACACTAGAATTACCAGAGCCTACGAAAAAACTCGTATATCCGGCCCACCTTAAATCGCTTCTTAAATCCGTTCACACCTCTCCGCCAGCATCCTTTGTCCTCTAAATGTGCTGATAAAAGACAAGCTGCCAGCAGCCGGCTATTCCATCCCCCCACCGACTTAGAACGTGAGCGAAGTTTTCCCAGCTCACGCCTTGATTGATTATGTGGGAGTGAAGTGGAGTTTTACAGTGGAAATGAGAGATCATTATTCTAAAGTAATCTGTGTAAACACATTGTTAAAACAGAAACTTTTTCATATTTTAGTAATAAATGTTACAAAATGTAGTAGGCATAAACTATAGAATATATAAAGCCCGAGTTCCAAAGATCAAATAAACACTTTCACAAAAGCTTCAAGAATGATTCAACAGCTTCCCTGTTTATTTCTATATCTAGTGACTTCTCTGCCTGTCTGTCTCTCTATTACGCAGTGCTCTGTCTGTCTGTGTGTTATGGATCTTAAAAATAATTTATAAGGACAGTTGTTCCTGTTAATTGCAGTCTCAATTGTTAAAAAAATATTTGAAAAGGAGCATCCCACATGAAAATATAACGATCTCAGTAACTGACAGTGCATACCAATGTATAAATTTTATGTCCGTTTGAGGTTTAAAAGAAAAGAAAAAAAAAGTAACACTTCATCCCCAACGGGGAATCGAACTCAGGTCTGTGAGGCAAGGAAAAGCTGCTCTGCGCTAAGAGGCAAATCCTAACACGCTATGCCACAGAAGCTGTTAAATCATTCTTGAAGCTTTTGTGAAAGTGTTTATTTGATCTTTGGAACTCGGGCTTTATATATTCTATAGTTTATGCCTACTACATTTTGTAACATTTATTACTAAAATATGAAAAAGTTTCTGTTTTAACAATGTGTTTACACAGATTACTTTAGAATAATGATCTGTTATTTCCACTGTAAAACTCCACTTCACTCCCACATAATCAATCAAGGCGTGAGCTGGGAAAACTTCGCTCACGTTCTAAGTCAGTGGGGGGATGGAATAGCCGGCTGCTGGCAGATTGTCTTTTATCAGCACATTTAGAGGACAAAGGATGCTGGCGGAGAGGTGTGAACGGATTTAAGAAGCGATTTAAGGTGGGCCGGATATACAAGTTTTTTCGTAGGCTCTGGTAATTCTAGTGTTAAAAGACGTGTTTATTCACTGTCCTCCAATATACACAACACTGTCTCGCACAACACACTGTGCTCCTTGCCCAAATCACCTTTCTCATGGGCCTTTCTCTCAACGTCCCTGGGCCGCCTTTCCTCTCTTCACGGGCGCTCCATCCTGCTCCCACTCCCGACTCCAGCTCACCGTTTGGAGGGAGGCGACCTCTTTTATTCTCACCTAGATGAGCTCCAGGTGCTCTGCCTGACGACACTTCCTGGTGTGGCGGAGGTGTCAGGAGAGCACCCAGAAGCACTCCGGGTGTCCCTGGAAGGATCGTCGTCCATGTTCCCGGGTGTGGCGGAAGTAGATGGTTCCCAGGCTCTCTGAGGCTCGGGCGCCCCGTGGCGGTGACCAGAGGGCCCAACGGGCTTGAGCCTCTTTGCTCCCCTTTCGTGGCCCTCTCCTGATCCAGGGTGGTTGCCCACTCATGGCCCGGAGGACGAATACGCCAACTCCCGGTCCTTCCATGCGTCCCGGCCGGGTCTGTCCCCCAGCCTCCTGCGACAATAGGCTGAACAGGACTGGAGAAAGTACAGTCCCTTGCGGCGCTCCTGTGTTGCTGAACACAATGTCAGACCTGCAGTTTCCGAGACGCACATACTGAGGTCTGTCTTTAAGATAGTCCACGATCCATGCTACCAGGTATGAATCTACTCCCATCTCTGTCACCTTGTCCCTAAGGAGCAAGAGCGCTAGAGAAGTCCAGAAACATAATTCTTACTGCACCACTGTCTCTGTCCAAGTGGGAGAGGGATCGGTGTAGCATGTAGATGATGGCATCCTCCACTCCCACCTTCTCCTGGTATGCGAACTGCAGAGGGTCGAGGGCGTGATGGACCTGTGGCCTCAGGTGGTGAAGCAGCAGCAGCTCCATGGTTTTCATCACATGCGACGGCAGATCGACAGGCCAGAAGTCATTCAGCTCACTAGGATGTGATACCTTTGGGACTGGGGTGATGCAAGATTTTTTCCAAAGCCTCGGGACTCTCCCATGTTCCAGGCTCAGGTTGAAGATGCGCAGTAGAGGACTCCCCAGCTCCAACGCACAGGCCTTCAGCAGTCGTGGCGATACTCCATCTGGACCAGCTGCTTTGCTGGCACAAAGTCTCCTCAGCTCTCTGCTTACCTGGGCTGCTGTGATTGTGGGTTTGGGTAGACTCTCTCCTATGCTGGTATCAGCAGAAGGATGGGTGGAGGGTGCAGTACTCCAAGGTGAGAGTGGGTTAGGGTGGTCAAACCTGTTAAAAAAGTTGTTCATCTGGTTTGCTCTCTCCACGTCTCTCTCGATGGTGGCATGCCGCTTCGAGCTGCAGCCAGTGATGATCTTCATCCCATCCCACACTTCCTTCATGCTGTTATTCTGCAACTTCTGCGCCAGCTTTCTCCTGTACTGCTCCTTCGATGCCCTAAGCTGGACTCGGAGTTCCTTCTGCACACGCTTGAGCTCATCCTGATCACCGCCTTTAAAAGCCCTTTTCTTCTGGTTCAAAAGGCCCTTGATGTCACTTGTAATCTATGGCTTATTGTTAGCATAGCAGCATAATGTTATTACTGGAACTACAATGTCCATACAGAAGTTGATGTGGTCAGTAGTGCAATCAACAACCTCCTCAATGTTCTCACTATATGATCCCTGCAGGATATCCCAGTCCATAGTTCCAAAGCATTCTCTCAGAGCCTGCTCTGCCTCAGGGGACCACTTCCTGAATAAGCGCGTGGTTGTAGGTAGCTCCCTCTTGGTTTGTAGTGAGGCTGAAGCAGAACCAGGTTATGATCTGCTTTCCCAAGTGCAGGCAGCGGGGTGGCGCTGTATGCGTCTTTAACGTTTGCATACAGTAGGTCAATAGTCCTATTTCCTCGGGTGTTACAATCCACATACTGGGAGAAGGCAGGTAATGTTTTGTCCAGCGTTACATGGTTGAAGTCTCCAGCGATTAGCACAAGTGCCTCGGGGTGTTGTGTTTGTAATTTAGCCACATCGGAATGGATGATGTCACCCGCTATCTCCACGTCCACCTAAGGAGTGATGTAAACAATAACAACAATGACGTGTCCAAACTCTCTGGGCAAGTAATAGGGACATTATACAGTTAGATATTGTTGAAAGTAGATGTAAAAACTTCATCTTGAAGGACAAATTTTGTTTGTGAAGACCTAGAAACAAGGCTCTGTGGGGCAAGTGATGGAGTGGTCTGAAAGTAGATCAGGTAAAAAACAGAAGCACTAAGAAACAGTTGTCAAATTAAAATCCTTAAATCAAAGGTCAGAGTCAAAGTTCACTGTAAAACATCCTGGGTACCAAGAACATATTTCCCAATAATAACTACCTGAAGCACAAAGTACTTTTACTGAGGTTATTAATCCTGAATCTTAAAGACATTATGATAAAATCGACATCACCCTTTATACTTCTTGCTTGAATACTTCACAGATGGCTTGCTGTGATGATGCCGGTTCGGCTCCATGCTCCCCTCTTCTGTTAGGGAGCCCTTGAACCCAACACCGTCAGTAATGTCACCGATGAGCTAGACAGTGAGGCAATAACAATTGAGCAAGGGGGTGATGTATAAAAGTGCTAAGTGCTTTTATTAATAACAATCCAAAACAGTGTCCAAATCAAGTGCAGTAGTGCAATGACCAATAAATAAATAATCCATTAAATGAAACGTGAAATTTAAGATACACAAAACAAGTATCCTTTAAAACGAGGTTAAAACTAGCAACAGGAAGCAGTCTTTAAAAACAGTTGACAAGCCCGGTACTTCTTCACTTTAGCCTGGCAGCTCCCCTGCTACTCCCATCTGTGCTGCTCAACAGGAGAGACACTCTTTATGCAGCTGGCCTTCTACCTACTCCTACTACTACTGCTACTGTCAGTCGCCTTTCCGATCCTTGGCTCCGGTCGGCTATCCGTGACAGTGACCTGGGAAATCCACCAACGGCCAAAGCTCTCACGTTGAGGACACTACGTTCCCAAGTCATGATTCCCGCGGTCATCCATGGAGAATCATCCACCTTCCAGTCACTCCCGTCCTTCATAAAACTCTGTGAGAGCGACAACAACTACTACGCCTGGAGTGTCAACCTAACATCCAGGTTGCCTCTTCAGCTGCTGCGAGCCTGCTCATGCTCGCTCGCTCGCACCAGCGCACTCGCTCTTTCTCTTGCTTCCTGCTTTTTCTACAACCTCCCGTTCTCTTTCCTTTCTCTTGTACTTCCCCTAACCATCTCGGGCTTCTCTATATATGCAGAGAGGACATGGCAGCTGCAGTGCATTAGCCACAGGAACAATCACGGATGTGGGCAGTCCCTCACCTGCACACTTAGGTGAGAAACGCCCACACCACAGATCGCCCTGCGGCTTGCTACAGCCACCACGCCCCCTCGCTAAGCCGCGAGCGCAGTGATTATTTATTTAACTGGCCTTAGCAGGAGAGCTGTGGACCCATAACACCACATTCCACCCTCCATAAGACTCCAGTTGCATGGGAAGGCTCCATGCCACTACCAACCCAATGCAACTGGAGACCAGATCCACAGCTTGGCCACTCTACACTGCACTAAAACCAATAAAAGCACTAAAACCATAAATCCCACAATAAAACCAACCCAAGCCCCCCTTCATTAAAAACAGGACATTAAAAGAATAAGAACTTTAAAAGACAAATAAAACCAGCAATAAATAAATGTACATAAAAAGCTCTGTCCTTTAAAAATGTCCTTTCTCCGGCTTGGGTCCGTGGGTCCTTGAAAAGTCTGGCACCAATCCCACTTGCTGCTCTGTCTCCTCTTCTGTCTCCACTGCTAGCTCATCCCACCGCTGCCACCAAATGTGACGATGCAGGTTCGGCTCCATGCTCCCCTCTTCTGTTATAGAGCCCTTGAACCCAACACCGTCGGTAATGTCACCGATGAGCTAGACAGTGAGGCAATAACAACTGAGCAAGGGGATGATGTATAAAAGTGCTAAGTGCTTTTATTAACAACAATCCAAAACAGTGTCCAAATCAAGTGCAGTAATGCAATGTCCAATAAATAAATAATCCATTAAATGAAACGTGAAGTTAAGATACACAAAACAACTATCCTTTAAAATGAGGTTAAAACAAGCAACAGGAAGCAGTCTTTAAAAACAGTTGACAAGCCCGGTGCTTCTTCACTTTAACCTGGCGGCTCCCCTGCTACTCCCATCTGTGCTGCTCAACAGGAGAGACGCTCTTTATGCAGATGGCCTTCTACCTACTCCTACTACTACTGCTACTGTCAGTCGCCTTTCCGATCCTTGGCTCCGGTCGGCTATCCGTGACAGTGACCTGGGAAATCCACCAATGGCCAAGGCTCTCACGTTGAGGACACTACGTTCCCAAGTCATGATTCCCGCGGTCATCCGTGGAGAATCATCCACCTTCCAATCACTCCCATCCTTCATAAAACTCTGCGGGAGCGACAACAACTACTACGCCTGGGGTGTCAGCCTAACACCCAGGTTGCCTCTTCAGCTGCTGTGAGCCTGCTCATGCTCGCTCGCTCGCTCACTCGCACTGGCGCACTTGCTCTTTTTCTTGCTTTTTCTACAACCTCCCGTTCTCTTTCCTTTCTCTTGTACTTCCCCTAACCGTCTCGGGCTTCTCTATATATGCAGAGAGGACATGGCAGCTGCAGCGCATTAGCCACAGGAACAATCACGGATGTGGGCAGTCCTTCACCTGCGCACTTAGGTGAGAAACGCCCACACCGCAGATCGCCCTGCAGCTTGCTACAGCCACCACGCCCCCTCGCTAAGCCGCGAGCGCAGCGATTATTTATTTAACTGGCCTTAGCTGGAGAGCTGTGAACCCATAACACCACACTTGCTTTCTGGCATCACATGATGGCAACAGTTCCGTGTTGCTAACAACAATGTGGATGTTGATACACAAAATGGTGACAATGTAAAATGTAAAGAAACACAAAAAATCAAAGAAATCAATGATTTTATTCCAAAATAAATAAAATAAAAACATTAAAAAAATCATTGAAGTTGGTTTATGTATTGACATTGTTATCTGTGTTATGGGGTCTGTAAAACACTTTCAGCCTTAAAGGTATTGGATTAACTGATATCACTTACAGATATACTACCTATGAGGTAAGCTTCTATTAATCGAAACATCAAGCATGTCTGATACTAAGACTTTACTTTTTTTTTAACGTAATAATTTAAATATAAACGGCATGGTAGCACACTTGTTGGTGCAGATGTCTCAAAGATCTATCATCCTGGGTTCAAACCCTGTGCCTGGTCATTTTATATGAAATTTTCATATTCGTCCCATTACTTTAATTAACAATTACAAATTGATCACCTATGAGAAAATATTTCATTTTCAAGATACTTAGAGAAGCAAAAAAGTTATGGGAAGGTGGATTTTTAGCAGTAAGAATATTGTTAATGGCACTGTAGCTTGCTGAGGATCAGACAATACTGGGTAGGAGTGAGAAAGGTTTACAAATTGTAAAGAGTTAACCTACACAAACATCAAACGGTTAAGAATAAACCTGACAGTTCATGTGGTCATGTAAAATCGGAATGGTTTCTGTGGTGGAATACACTAGGAAATGGATGGTACAAAAACAGAACTCACCAAAGAGAAGTCAAACTGGGGTCAGAAAACCAAAACATCAAACAAAGACAAAATCATAAGACCAGTTTTGAGGTCAGAAAAGGTGTAGAAAAAAAAGGTCCTAACACTAATGTTCCTTTTGCTCCTAACTCTCACTAAAGCAGTTGTCTTTTTTGATTTCTTTTTTGAACTACATCCAGTATGTGGATAACAAGAATATTCTGTATGGGAAGTGTTATGACACTCAAACTTTCATCTATTTTCTTCCTCAATCTTATATTTTCTTTCACTTTAAGGGCCTGTCCAATGCATAATTTTCTTCTAGTACACTTACTATTTCTAGGACCTTGTTCTTCCATTTAAGTGACACATTACTAAGCAATGCATTGATTTTTCCTTAAACCAAAAATTAAGATCCTCATTTGTATCTGAGCGTGTTCCATTTTCATTCAGAAGAACACTTTCAGGAGGTGGTTTATGTCACAATATTTAAGCTAAAAAACATGTGTTTGTGACATTGTGAGCAACTGGAAGATGTGACATGTGGATTATGTGAAATGGGTAAAGTGAAATTTTCTCATGGGCTTTTTTGATATTTTTTGCTGTTGTCCAGTGTTTGTTTCCTTAAACTTGTAATGAGAAGTCAAGCAATATGTCACCTTTTATTGGCTAACTAGAAAGATTACCATTTGCAAGGGAGCATGAGTTGGCTCAAAAGCTTGCATATTGTAATCTTTCTAGTTAACCAATAAAATGTGACATTTTGCTTGACTTCTAACTACTGTACATTCATGATGGCTAACACGGTACAACACCCTAGTTCTCCTTAAACTTGATAACATGACAATAAAATTTTTTCTTGACAGGTACTACAAAATACATGGGGTAAATTGTATCCTTAACTTGGAATATATTGCTAGGTGACCCCAGATTCATGTAACTTCCTTTACTAAGGAAAGCTATGATTTATTTTATTTGTATGTGGTTCAGATGCTACATACCAAATGCCAATAAAACCTTCCAAATTCCACTTACCCACAAAATACTCTTAATCACATTAGATAATGCATGCATCGAAAGAAAGAAAGAAAGAAAGAAAGAAAGAAAGAAAGAAAGAAAGAAAGAAAGAAAGAAACCTACCTGCATTTGCCCACTCCCCTCCTGCTTTTCGATCTCCACTCAAACTATAGTTCTTCTGCATTACTTCCCCTTCTACATGTATCCACATCTATATGCATAAAAGTGGAAAGTTCCAAATTGTGAAATTTACAGTCCAAGAGCAAGTGAACAGTTTGATACTACCGGAAGGTCAGAGGGCCATGCTAATCTTCTGATCTGGATTTTGCTGAAAGTTATAAGGGTAACTTTCACTATTTTTGGTTGAACTTTTGTTTAAACCTGCTGGTCCTCGTTGTCAGCTAATTCCACCTTACTCCTTGGTACTCCAAAACCAGATATGCCACTTCCCCCACCTGCTTCAAAGCACCACCCTTTTACTATATTCATCTGCCAATCCATGTTTACATTACAGCCAAAGCACTCTGGGATCCAGATATAATGGAGTAGAAAACCTTCAAGGGGACTCTGTGTGTCTAAATCAGCAATCACCAAGATTTTCTTTCCTCTCCTTGATAAAATATACACAAAAACCATTACAAAGTTACATATAAAACACTTTTGGGTGGAGTATTCTGTTAAATAAAGACTTTATTAGCATGAATGTGCATCTGTTCCAGTTTACTTATGTACAGATCATTTTCTTTCAGAAACTTTCCACGCACACAGATGGTACACATATACTATGACGTCTGCAATCCACTTTTGGGGTGATGATTGACCTAAAAGTTATTCCTCTTTTTATTTTATTGTAGAATCAACTCTTGGCAGTAGCCTGCAGGGTGGCCATGCGGCACATGCATACGGGTGCCATTCTCATCCTTACCACCTTCGTCATCACTACCTCTTTATATCTTAAATCATTCTTGAGGCAGATTGAAGACTTAAGTTCCAGCTTAAGTGAAAAATTAAAGAAAACGTACTAAGTAATTGCAACACAAACACAGACTTAATCAGTTTTAACTCAAAAAGATGCCGACGAAAGAAAAGAAGAAGCAGGCCACTAGGGTGGAGAAAAGAAGAGCTGCTCAGGAAGCAGCAAGCGCATCAACCTCTGAGCAAAGAAATGCTAAACGTACAGAGAAAGAGTAGGAAAACTATGAATGCTCAAGTCAAGTGTATTCACTGCACGTTATCATGCAGTACGCCATTACTGGTATATTAGAATTACTGAAGCCTCTCAAAATGAAATGATAAGGTAGCATCACCACATGGGTCAAACTTTGTTTTATTTTGGTATCCTCAGTTATCTTTTAAATTTCACATACAATTAAGTCATTTAAATTAAATACAATTAAATTCCAAAGTTTATGATGAATCTAGCAAGAAAGAGAACAATAATAGGCTCGAGGAAGTTATAAAACAGACAAATGCGTGTGTTTGTAGGCTGAAATTGGTTGGTCCATCTGATAGTATTTGCATTTATACTTACAATACTGTAAATAATAAAGACAACAACAAATTGTTTTGCACATCCAAAGATAATTTCATAGTGTAGTGCTTTAAGGAAGTAACTGTTCGGCGGAATCTTAGTTATATTGATTTCTACTTGAAGAATTTGGATTGTTATTCTAATATTACAGTTATCATAAATGATGAAATGACAAAGCAAAAGACATACATTTTTCGTCCTTTAGTTAATTTCTTTAAATAACCTAAAAAGTAGTCCTGCTATATTAAAAAAAAAGTTTTGCTTGAGAGCTATTGTGTATTCTGTGCTTCACAGCTTATAAGGTTAATACTTCTCAAGAAAGCTGGGTGTATTATAATAAGGGAATACAATAAAACCAAAGTCTTACAGACAGCTGAATAGATGGAGAAGAATGGGTACATTTTATTACAAAATCTGTATCTTTGTACACTTACAAAAGTGTGTTTGTTGAATAAAAAATAGGCATAGTTGCAGTCCTAAAAATTAATGTTTTATATGGTGTTACTTTTTACTCCAAACTCAAAACTGATAAATCCAATGAAAAAATGGAACACTGAAGTAGATACATTGAACAAATGATTGACCAGGACATAATCCCCTTAAAGCATTAGAGAAATCAACACCCCATGAACTAGTTCCCTTACGCCTCATCCCTTATGTTAGGGATCCATACACAAAGAATTATTATCTTAAATAACAAAAACAAGAAAAAACAAACAGGGCTGTGTTTACTTGTTTCCCACACTTCTTAGACGTGATAAGCCTATATTATTATTGTTACATGTACAGAGTTCACTGAAATTCTTATTTGCCGTGCCAACCAAAAGCATAACACCACCACTCTATGGTGCTATGATTAGTGAATATAGCTACCTTACTTCTAAACTTCTGTCTTCCTTACCTTATATTCCAGTTTCACTTTGAGAGAAATCTTAGGCAGAAATATGGTTAATTCATGTTTTTGGACTTTTCTGTCAATACTGAAACAACCATTGAGTCAAACTCAAATGACAGACAAACCAATAAAGTGGAAGATCTCATGTTTTGTGTAATTTTGTATTTGGCATACTGAGCAAAAGCGTGTAATGCCTTCAGCAGAGAAAATATCTGCTGGATTTTTAAAGAGGCACCCAAGTGCACTTAAACTAAATATTGAGCAGAGCAATTGTCCTCATTCTTTCATGGATCTTCAAGCAGCAAAATCCCCTGAAGAGACATTATTGATTATGCCCAACCCTTGTAATGAGTATTTTAGATTATTTTTCAGCTATTGCTTATGACTTTAAATTATACTGTTGACATGTTAAGGCAGAGTCTGTGATTTGCTACATTACAATGTTGCTTAAGAATGGTGTATTGTAATGCTACAGAAATCACAACCTTAATTTTCATGAGTTTATCATGTTATTTTGTATAATGTCAATGAATCAAATGATCTGGGGAATACATTTTTTTTGCATAATTAATGATCCATCTGTATCTTTTGTAACTTGCCTTTATATTTTTTCCAAAGTGGGGCAGTGACTTATCTTTACTTCTCCTCCTGCTGTATTTCATACCTCTCTATCCCCAGAGCCACAAATGATCCTGTAAAATATCACACCTCCAGCGAAAAAGCATCTTGTTGTCTTCAACTATCTTTAACAGAAGGTTTGTTTTAAATGTTTGGAAAATCCAGTTTAATAACATAATGGTTCTTGTCATGTTTCACTTGACTAATGATCATTATCAATCTACATGGTCCCATTAAGCATAATCATTTTGAAAGTGACAAGTGAATTACCACAGCTGCACAGACTACACACAGATTTAATTATTAGCACCAGATGACCCAGAGACTCTAAAACCTCTGACCCAGTGTCTTACATAGCATCATCAAATGGACAATTTCCTTAAACTTAACAAGGAAAATAAAAAATATATATATATTAGTTATTTTATTTAGCAACAAAAATGTGAGAATATTAGAAATAACCTAGGCTGTATTACAAATAAGGTGAGAAGTAAAGAATATAGGTGTTGCGGAAAGTACAAAAAAAGTTTCAAGTAATCATTATAAATGAAATCCAAGGGCATCCTTTATTTACACCAACTTGTGGAGGCTCACTATGTGAGCAGCAAGGCTCTTTATAGTAAGTCTGATTAGTCTTAAGAGAACAGCTCTTAAAGTCAGAGCTAAACTTCAAGTCTCACATTGAGCAAATATTACTAATGAGCAAATATTACTAAGGCTGCATTCGCTCACTTAAGTAACACCTCATGAGTTAGATCTTTCATATTACTGCAAGATGCTGAAATGTTAATAGATACTTTTGTCTGGATTACTGCAATGCAATTTTATCTGTTTTACAAAAATAAATAAATAACTCGGGGGCATTTAGTCCAAAATGCAGAACCAAGAATTGTAATTAAAATGAGAAAAATCTGAGTATATGTATATCCTATCGTAGCATCATTGTACTTGCTGGCAGTTTTCTTTAGGATTAATTGCAAAACACTTTTAATTGTACATAAAGCTCTGAACAATTTAGTACTTTCCAATGATTTGGAGTGCTTGTCTTCCTGCATTCCTAATTGAAACCTTAGATCCTATAATACTGGCTTGCTCAGTATTCCGAGAGCGGAGCATAAAAGAACTGGCAAGGCAGCATTCTGTTTGTGGGCCATTCTGTTTACCATTAGACGTGACAGAACAGTACAGTTGAACACTTCAAAAAATACTAAAAACCTACCTATTTAATCTGGTTTTCTCGGTCAGAAATTACTAACATCACTAGCTGAGGGGAAAAGGAAATCGGTTCTTTTCATAAAATGCAATTATACAGTATTTACTGTTTTATCGATTGGCCACTACTTAACACTTTTGTTTGTTTTCTATTTTTTTCAGTACTCTTGGGTGGCATTATGTGCCGCTGCCCCCTGGACTAAATATGCTGTGGCTAACTGAGCTGCTGGAAAGATGAAGAGAGCTTCACAAAAGTATCCTGTTAATGGTGACACATTCGTGGACTACAGAATGCCCAGATGAGGCTGGGAGGTTTATTGGCCTTGGAACCGCACAGGTTTGCTTTCTTTCACATCCCACCAACTGGAGCTTTTACTTTCCTGTCCTCCCTAGTCATCTGACCATAATTTGTGATTAAGCAAGACGCTATGATTATAAATAACTGTTTTTAGTTTTTATTTTCTTGTGTAAGCCATTATTATTGAAAAGTACTTTGAGTGACTTTCATGTATAAAAATCCATCCATCCATCATCCAACCCACTATATCCTAACTACAGGGTCACGGGGGTCTGCTGGAGCCAATCCCACCCAACACAGGGCACAAGGCAGGAAATAAACCCCGGGCAGGGCTCCAGCCCACCACAGGGCACACACACCCACACACCAAGCACACACCAGGGACAATATAGGATCGCCAATACACCGAACCTGCATGTCTTTGAACTGTAGGAGGAAACGGGAGCACCCAGAGGAAACCCACGCAGACACGGGGAGAACATGCAAACTCCATGCAGGGAGGACCCAGGAAGCGAACCCGAGTCTCCTAACTGCGAGGCAGTAGACAAACTATTAATTTCATTTTTAGACAGGAACCAGCATGTTGGATACACTTAGTGCCAGTGAGCAGGGCAGGCAGACACGTATCCTTGCTGCGAGAACCATAACAAACAGAATCCACCAGAAATTCATAATCCCAGAGATACCATGCAAGTCAACCAATGCCCTTGGTGGATTCTATGAACTGACAAATTAAACATTTAGTAAATCTTATAATACAATGCCAGTGCACATTCTCACTAAGTAGATTTACAGTTGGCAAGTTTAGGAACAGTCCACTTGAAGATGGAAGCTAATATATGTTTTTTTGTTTGTGCGGCTGTATTTAACTTTTAATTTGTTTGCTATACATTTGAACTTAATTCATAGGGTTTTGCCAAAAAATGTCTCAAATGTGGTTAAACAGGTTGTTGTTTGGAGTTTAGAGCATTTTCAAACTTTAGGAAACACCTAAATGAAGCCCATAGAGGAAAAGTTTTTCCATGTAACGCTGAATCAGATGTTAATGCTTGTATTGGTCATTAATTAGCTGACTACAGGATTACATGTATTAATAGCCAGCCAAGTAATGTTGTGTGTGTTCTTGGACTCTACTGGTGTCCAGCAAGGACACTCTTGATATATGTGTACTGTATCTGCTAGGACACAGATATGTGTAATGTATCTGCCTTCTTAAAGTTGGGTGGCTGTTAGTGTATTTGTTACTTCAATGGAAGAAGCTTTAGAGATACTGTAGTTGTGCTCAAGTTATGGAATAAGCTATCTTTGAAGGACACTCCAAACTGAAGTAGAATCAAAAACCCTTTACATCATTCTTAACTAAATCAAAAATGCATTTAAGTTGTATGTGGGGAACATGAACCCACTGGAAAATTTACTTAGAAGTTAGATTTGATAATAGAAGAAACAAGAAGAAGCTAGGGGTTGCCACAGTGGATCATCTTCTTCCATATCTTTCTGTCCTCTGCATCTTGTTCTGTTACATCCATCACCTATCCTCTCTCACCACATCCATAAACCTTATCTTAGGCCTTGCTCTTTTCCTCTTGCCTGGCAGCTCTATCGTTAACATCCTTCTCTCAATATACTTAGCATCTCTCCTCTGCAAATGTCCAAACCAGCACAATCTTGCCTCTCCAACTTTGTCTCCCAACCGTCCAACTTGAGCTGACCCTCTAATGTACTCATTTTTAATCCTGTCCATCCTCATCACACCCAATGCAAATCTTATTATCTTTAATTCTGCTACCTCCAGCTCTGTCTCCTGCTTTCTGGTCAGTGCCACCGTCTCCAACCCATATAACATAGCTGGTCTCACTACCGTCCTGTAGACCTTCCCTTTCACTCTTGCTGATATGCGTCTGTCACAAATCACTTCTGACACTCTTCTCCACCCATTCCACCCTGCCTGCACTCTTTTTCACTTCTCTTCCACAATCCCCATTACTCTTTACTGTTGATCCCAAGTATTTAATCTCATCCACCTTCGCCAACTCTACTCCTTTCATCCTCACCATTCCACTGTTCTCCCTCTCATTTAAACACATGTATTCTGTCTTGTTCCTACTGACCTTCATTCCTCCACCTCTCCAGGGTCTCCTCAACCTGCTCCCTACAATCGCTACAGATCACAATGCCATCAGCAAACATCATAGTCCACGGGGACTCCTGTCTAATCTCGTCTGTCAACCAATGCAACTCCTTCTGGCCTTCTTTAAACTTCTCCATCAACATCCTCAGAGCAAAGATTGCATCTGTGGTGCTCTTTCTTGGCATGAAACCATACTGCTGCTCACTAATCATCACCTCACTTCTTAACCTAGCTTCCACTACTCTTTCCCATAACTTCATGCTGTGGCTCATCAATTGTATCCCCCTGTAGTTACTACAGTCCTGCACATCCCCCTTATTCTTAAATATCGGCACCAGTACAGTTCTTCTCCACTCCTCAGGCATCCTCTCACTTTCCAAGATTCCATTAAACAATCTTGTTAAAAACACCTCTGACATCTCTCCTATACATCTCCATGCTTCCACAGGTATGTCATCTGGACCGACGGCTTTTCCATTCTTCGTCCTCTTCATAGCTGTCCTTACTTCCTCCTTGCTAATCCGTTGCACTTCCTGATTCACTATCTCCACATCATCCAACCTCTTCTTTCTCTCGTTCTCTTCATTCATCAGCCTCTCAAAGTACTCTTTCCATCTGCTCAACACACTCTTCGCTTGTGAGTATGCTATCTGTGCGGATAGAGACGCCAGCAGATCCGGAAAAACACGCGGTGGTGGCCTGTGTGTATACATCAACACAGAATGGTGTGGAAACACAGGTATGATCACGAAGCACTGCTCATCGCTGGTGGAATTTGTGGCAGTTAAGTGCAGACCTTATTATTTGCCGCGAGAATTCAGTGTTATTGTTATTGTGGCATTGTATATTCCTCCCGATGCAAATGCTAAGGAGGCGCTATGCGAGCTGTATGAGGCCATCGGTGACCTGCAATCTCGCCACCCTGAGGGATTTTTTATTATCGCTGGGGACTTCAATCAGGTGAATTTAAAGACTGTTCTGCCTAAACTCCACCAGCATGTTAAATTTCCGACAAGAGGAGACAATATATTGGACTTGGTATACACTAACACCAGGTCTGCATATAGAGCAACTCCCCACCCTCACATTGGACTGTCTGATCAAATTACAGTAATGCTTACTCCGGCATATATGCCATTGCTGAAGAGAACAAAGCCGGTAATAAAGCAGGTCAGAACATGGCAAGATGGAGCTACTGAAGCCCTGCAGGACTGTTTTGAGAGCACAGAATGGAGTGTCTTTAGAGAAGCGGCGACCATTGATCATCACATTGACGTTAATGAGTATGCCGAAGCAGTGACAGGATACATTGACAAATGCATTGGAGATGTTACCGTCATCAAATCTGTCTCAACATGCGCTAACTAGAAGCCATGGTTCACAGCAGAAGTTCACGAGCTGCTGAAAACAAGGGATGCTGCCTACAAAGCCAACGACGAAGCTGGCACTCACAGCAGCTAGAACCAACCTGTCCCGAGGCATTAAGTTAGCAAAGCGGGAGTACTCAAAGAAAATTAGTGATCACTTCGCCTGCTCAAGAGATTCTCGTCGAATGTGGCAGGGCATCCAAACCATCACGGATTATAAGGCCCCACCGCATATGTGTGTTAACGACACCTCTCTTCCAGACGCTCTTAACACCTTCTATGCCAGGTTTGAGACACAGAACAATAAACCAGCATGGAAGACCATCCCCTCGTCAGACAATCAAGTTCTGTCCCTGTCTGCAGCTAGTGTGAGAAGGATTCTCATCAGGGTCCACCCACACAAAGCTGCTGGACCAGATAACATACCTGGATGTGTGCTCAGAGCTTGTGCTGACCAGCTGACTGATGTCCTAGTGGACATCTTCAACATCTCCCTGAGACAGGCTGTTGTGCCACAATGTTTTAAAAACACCACCATCAGACCTGTCCCAAAGACAGCTACAGCCTCGGAACTCAATGACTACCGCCCAGTGGCACTCACTCCAATCATTATGAAGTGCTTTGAGCGGTTAGTTTTGAGTCACATAAAGAATCAGCTGCTCCCCAAACTGGACCCTCTACAGTTTGCATATCAATCAAATTGATCAACTGACGATGCAATTTCAATGGTATTCCACCTGATCCTGTCACATCTGGATCACCGCAATGCACATGTAAGAATGCTGTTCATTGATTTCAGCTCAGCATTCAATACTATCATTCCCAGGCAGCTGATCAGTAAGCTGGATCTGCTCGGACTAACACCTCCACCTGCAGCTGGATTCTGGACTTTCTCACTGAAAGACCTCAAACAGTACAGATTGGGAATATAAGATCTAACACCATCACACTGAGCACAGGTGCCCCCCAGGGTTGTGTGCTGAGCCTGCTACTCTTCACGCTGTTGACCCATGATTGCACCTCCAACTCTGACACAAACCACATTATCAAGTTCGCCGATGACACTACAGTAGTGGGACTCATTGAGAACGACGATGATGCGGCGTACAGAGAAGAAGTGGAACGGTTGGCACTTTGGTGTAAAGACAATAATCTGTCTCTTAATGTTGAAAAGACATAAGAGTTGATTGTTGACTTCAGGAAGACAAAGGCTGTCCATCTCCCACTCAACATTGATGGCGTCACAGTAGACAGAGTGAAGAGCACCAAGTTCCTTGGTGTTCATATCACAGAGGACCTGTCCTGGACCAAAAACACCAACTATCTTACAAAAAGAGCCCAGCAGCGTCTTTACTTCCTGCGACGACTGAAGAAGGTGCACCTCCCTAAACCCATTCTTACCACCTTCTACAGAGGCACCATAGAGAGCGTCCTGACCAGCTGTATTACAGTCCGGTATGGAAACTGCCATGCCTCCGACTGCAAAGCCCTTCAGAGGATTGTGCGGACTGCTGAGTGCATCATTGGCAGCTCTCTACCCAGTCTGCAGGAGATCTACACCTCACGCTGCCTTCATAAATCATTAGCATCATGGCTGACCCCCACCACCCCTCCCACCAATTGTTTACTCCTCCTCCATCTGGAAGACAACTCTGCAGCATCAGGAGCAGGTCTGCGAGATTGTGCAATAGTTTCTCTCCCCAAGCAGTCCGGCTCCTGAACACCATGCTGCCCTCCTCCACACTTGACTCTTTACTCCACACACTCTCTGGAATACATAATACTACTTAATACTGTATATGTTTTTTAGTTATATATATATATATATATCTTGTGTACTGCACCTTTTGACTCTGGAGGACGATATTTCGTCCCACTGTGTACTGTAAGTATATTGTTAGGATGACAATAAAGCTCTACTTGACTTGACTTGACTTGAGTACGTTTCCATCTTTATCCTTTATTACCCTAACCTGCTACACATCTTTCCCAGTTTGGTCCCTCTGTCTAGCAAATCGGTACAGGTCCTTTTCTCCCTCCTTAGTGTCCAGTTTCTCATACAACTCATCATACACCTTTTCTTTAGCCTTTGCCACCTTTTTCTTCACCTTGCGTCTTATCTCCTTGTACTCTTGTTTACTTTCTGCATCTCTCTGACTATCCCACTTCTTCTTTGCCATCCTCTTCTTCTGTAACTTTCCAGTACTACTCCATTCCACCACCAGGTTTCCTTTTCATCCTTCCTCTTTCCAGATGTCACGCCAAGCACCCTTCTTACTGTCACTCTTACTACATCTGCTGTAGTTTCCCAGCTGTCTGGTAACTCTTCACTGCCATCTAGTGCCTGTTTCACCTCCTCCCTAAACACAACCTTGCAGTCTTCCTTTTTCAACTTCCACCATTTGATCCTTGGCTCTGCCCTCACTCTTCCTCTTCTTGATCTCCAACATCAACCTACAGACCACCATCCTATGCTACTTAACTACACTTTCCCCTGCCACCACTTTGCAGTCTTCAATCTCCTTCAGATTGATTCTTCTGCATAGGATGTAATCTACCTGTGTGCATCTTCCTCCACTCTTGTACGTAACCCTATGTTCCTCCCTCTTCTTAAGATATCTATTCACCACAGCCATGTCCATCCTTTCGGCAAAATCCACTATCCTCTGACCTTCTTCATTCCTTTCCTTGACACCATACCTACCCATCACCTCCTGGTCTCCACTGTTCCCTTCACCAACATGCCCATTGAAATCCGCTCCAATCACCACTTTCTGTCCCTTGGGTACACTGTTCATCACTTCATCCAACTCACACCAAAAATCTTCTTTCTCATCCATTGCACACCCAGCTTGCGGGGCATATGCACTAACAACATTCATCATTACACCTCCAATTTCCAGCTTCATAATCATTACTCTGTCTGACACTCTTTTCACCTCCAAAACACTCTTGACATACTGGTCCTTCAGAATAACCCCTACTCTACTTCTCCTCCTATTTACACCATGATAGAACAATTTGAATCCACCTCCGATCCATCTGGCCTTACTCCCCTTCCATTTAGTCTCTTGCATGCACAATATATCAACCTTCCTTCCATCATATCTGCTAACTCTCTCCCCTTACCAGTCATAATGCCAGCATTCATAGTTCCTACCCTCAGTTCCACTCTCTTTACCTTCCTCCGCTCCTCCTGCCTCTGGACACGTCTCCCCCCTCTTTTTCTCCTTCTTCTTTGGCCAACAGTAGCCCAATTTCCACCAGCACCCTGTTGGCTAACAGTACTGGTGGCATTCGTTGTTAACCTGGGGCTCAACCGATCCCGTATGGAAATTTGTATTGTTATCCGCATATTGATTTGGCAAAATTTTACACCGGATTCCCTTCCTGACGTAACCCTCCCCATTTATTCGGGCTTGGGACTGGCACAAAGAAACACACTGGTTTGTGCATCCCCTGTGGCTGGGTTACTGGATAATAAAATACAAACATCAATAATATGTTTAAGACCAGTCACCCGTACAGAGATGGTGATCACACAAAACTTGAGGTAATGAATTATACTTACAAATGCAAAGACAAAAATATATTGCAAATTCATTCCTTTTAAGACAATGAGTTTGTTTTGGACAAAGAGGGGTTTTCACAAATTAGGAGACATATACTTTGATCTAAGAAAGCAACAAATTTAATTAACATTTACTCAGCATACAATTATGTCCACTATTTCATGCACAAGTTATATAGAGGTATGGATTTGATGCAATATGAACACCACTCATGAGTGACTTAAAACCAAGCATTATCCTTGTAATCAGAATTAACCTTGAAATACACATCCTGTTTGGTTTCATAGAATCATGTAGCACTCAGAATTGCTGTCCATTTGTTCTCACTGTGAAAAGGGATTTTCAAACTATGTTTTGGGAAGATGACCCACAGGTAACTTTGTTTACATAAAAAACACAAGTGTTATAACCACTGCTAAACTATTTCACAAATGGCCAGACGTCCTTAAACACACTGGACAAAATTTCACTTGACAAAATGTGTAATGTCACAGTAAAGCAGCACAGTTTGAAATTTAATTATTTTTGGAACATTTACAAGGTAATATGTTAATGATAAGGATAGGTTAATGACTTGTTACTTAGGTCCAGTTCTACTCTTTTGTTTGTTTGTTTATCCTGAAATTGCTTTAATTGTTTTGGTTTGCTTATTTCATTAAACAAACAAACAAACAAACAAAAAAGAGTATACAATGATGCTTTAAAAATGATATGCCTTGCTGACAACCTCAAGTGGATCTAATTTATTAAGTACCTGGGGGCCATTTACAATCATTTGATATGTCCTTGTTATGTTATGTCCTTCAGACACATCCATAGCCCAGCACTTGTACACATTTTCCATATGCTGTCTGTCAATTGATATCAGTGATACAACTCTGTGCTGCCTAGGTTTCAAAGGGAACCAAAGAGTCAGCGCATATATAAGATTCAAAGCAAACACTGAACTGGGGTGTGAACTAAAAACAGACACTATTGTGTCTGAAAGGGTTTCCTTTGTATATCTGAACCTAGAAGGTCATAGTGACTGCCTCCCTACACAGTTAGCTCCCAATAAGCACAGACACTGCAATACTGAGAAATTAACAAATTAAAACATATTTAAATGTTCAAAAAGAAGGTGCAAAACAAAGTGAGCAGTTTCTAATAGTAGCAAAATAAAAATAAAAGTATCTGTGACTCTCTAAATAGACTCTGTTGGATGGCACGTCTTTTGTGGAATGTCATGTTCACGCTTGCTAAAATATATTGAGGAAATTATAAAAAAAGCCCATTATATGATATAGCTAAGCCACGATAATATTGAATGAAGCTCCACAAACCAGTTATCTATTTTATAGTTTATGCTTTGTCACTTTTGTTGAAAATATGGTACAGCAGAGGATGTTTTTTTGAGTGACTAAAAGTATTTAGTAACTTTTGCTGTTGTTGGTTGAGACTCACTTAGCCTGTCAATAAGATGAGGTACCTCTGATTTTAGGCTTTAGTGCAATACATAGTTGTGATTCATAGTAATTTTAAATCAATTTTCAATGATTTTCTTGATAAACTTTATAACATCACCAAGTCATACTAATAGTGCTGCATCTTTTGAATGTATAATAAGTAAAATAAATTTTGAGCTCACATATTTACTCTGGCTGTCACCAAAGTCTGACCATGAGATCATGGTGGCCCATTTTCTCCCACAATTAAAGCTCACTTGCAAGAAAAACAAGACTCCATGTGTTGACCAGATATCTGCTACTTGTTATTTTTTGCTTCTTTTTTTGAATGTGCTTTTACACACAGCAGCTCTTTTATTTAGAAGCAAGACGGTGAATCTGGCTTTTGGGAACTTAATGCAAGGCTTTTCTTTAGATTCCTTTTCAAACTAGGTTTTAAGGCATGGTAACATTTCTAAAATAACGTTTTGTTTTGTATAATCTGTCCACCCCTTATTTGCTTGTGACTAGGATTCTATATACGATGTAGTCATCTGTCCACCATTACTCCAAAATAAGTTAAAGATTCAGATGTCATAATGGAAAAATGTTCACATTTGACTACTTTTATCTGTCTTACTGAGCTGTGTCAAGACAAAAGAGACAGTTTTAGTTTCATTTTGTGTCTTGGCAGTATTTTATCCCTAATCACAGTGCTGTAGACAAGAAGCGTGCAGACATTGTCTTGCAAACATTTGTGAAAACAAAATGTGCATGCAAAAGGATAGCTTTCAGCTGAGTGGCTTTTTAACCAAAGCTGTAACCAAACCATTGATATAAATTTATTTTTTAGACCATATATTGTATGTAAAACAATTACATCTCTAATGATCTGTCTATGATTAAAATGTATCTCAAGTATCATGAGAAAAAATAAATGTATTCAGTTTTCTTCTATAAAATACATTAGGTTCTTTTGGCATAGTGATAGGAAACATGGCCGAGAAAAGTTCTAATTTCAGTAAACCTACAAACTGAAAAATAAAAAAATAAATAGCATCTATGGCACCCTCAAGATAATTTCCAAACCTTTACTTGGAACCATGCCTGACATTCAGACATTTTTTAATGCAATATATAAATGCCCAGTAAAATGTTAATAACAAACATCTTTTGTAATGCTACCCCGACAGCCATTCTTTAGCTATGAAATAAATCTCTCTTTTATGAAGATAAATGCCAGATAATAAGGAAAACCAGACTCAGTTACTGTTTTTTTCTTCTTAATATCAAGTTAATTCCAACTGCAACCACTTTTATATAGAATAAGCAGGTTTAAAAGTAGAATCAAATAAATAACTGAATTTATTATGCTTTTTCAATCAAAAAACATCGGGAGAGAGATGATCAGGACAGATAAATCTTTGCATGTTTATCATGAATGCCTTTGGAAAAATACTTTCACTTAAAATATTTTATGCTATATTGCAAACTTTAAAAGACTTCTGTTTTGTAATTTTTAAAATCCTGTATTTTTTCTGATCTTAGGAAACTGTGATCTTCTTTGTTAGTAATGACTAGGGGTACATGGTTTAATACATGAAGGGACGCAGTGACTGCACAGTGATTCAAGTATTATAATCGAAGGATGATTTCTGCTTTTTATCTTGTTTCTACAGTATGTTCAGCCTGTGACTTTATCATTAATTTGATTATTTTTGAGCTCCTCCTAATGGGTATGAAAGACGAATTCTATCTTTTGCTGTTTACACCTTAGCAAATTAATAAATTGGACAATTCAGGAATCCAATTAAAAATATCTCTCATCTGTAAATGCATACTGTACATATTCTACATTAAAATCCAAATACTATAATGAAATAGAAACAGGGAAAATTTTAAATGCCTATGTTGCAGCTACATGATGTTGTTTACTTTAATATATGTTCTGTAGATGCATTATACAGAATTAGACATAAATGACCTCTCCCATATCTTAGAAGACAAAGATATGATTCCCAGCTCATTCAATCTGTGTGCGGGGTTTGTCTTCAAGTATTCCTTTCTGTGGAATGCTGTTTGTGCCAAAATGAAATAAATAAAATTGACATTATTAAAAAAATCATCACATGATATAGCACAGCTAAATATATATAAATGAATAATTCAATTCTGAAAAAACATGATTAGGTAAAAGTCATCTAATTATTATGTATTATATATTCTGTAATTACTTTACATTTAATTATTGGAGATTTTGTTTCAAAACAGACATTTTATTTAACAATGGGACTTTTTCAAATTGTCGTTTTATTGCTTTTTATGATGGTTTCATCATTTGTCAATCAAGACCAATGAGTAAAACCTGTTCCTGTTGATTTGCTTCTTTAAAAACAAGTACATTTTGAAATAAGATCTGCAGTAATTAAAATTAAGTAAAGCACATTATCGAACTAAAATAAAATTATAAAATTGTATTGTATAAAATAATTACATTGTTAATTTTGTTTTATTTCACAATTTATTGTCCCATTTATAAATATCACAAATTTTTGTCTGATTGTTTATTCAATAACTGCCATTTTATTTATTTGCCATTGTCGTAAATGATATTCCCTAGCTTCCTCACATGCCTAATGTTTGTTGATTGGTGATTCTTAATGGGCTCAGACGTAGTAGTAGCAATCATAGTAGTAGTGATTTTGTTACAGTTTCTTTTTTTTTTTTTAATTTTATTTATTAGTTTTATTGTAATCATTCCATACAAATAGATCAATTTATAACAAAAAAAAAATTGAAGACAAATCAAACCCCACCCCAGAGAAGGAGAGCTTAGCCAAAGGAAAATTGCTTAGGGCTTTTTAATAAGGCAACAATAAACAAAAGAAAGGAAGAAATATATATAGGTAAATAAAAAATGGAGGAGGGAATTAAATGCGGTAATAGTTATTTCTCTTATTCTAAAATAATATTGATTAGATCCTGCCAGGTTTTAAAAAAATTCTGTACAGATCCTCTAACTGAGAATTAGATTTTTTCCAATTTCAAATAATATAAAACATCGGTTTCCCACTGACTTATCAGAGGAGAGTTAGGATTCTTCCAATTTAATAAAATAAGTCTGCGTGCCAAAAGTGTAGTGAATGCAATCACCGTTTGCTTGTCCTTCTCCACTTCAAGTCCATCTGGAAGAACACCGAACACAGCTGTTAATGGGTTAGGAGGAATTGTGACCCCAAGGCTGTCTGAAAGGTACTTAAAAATTTTGGTCCAAAATGATGTTAGTTTGGTGCAGGCCCAAAACATGTCACCCAGTGAGGCAGGAGCTTGGTTGCAGCGTTCGCAGGTTGGATCTTGCCCTAGAAACATTTTGGACAGTTTTAAGCGAGACAGATGAGCTCGATATATAATTTTTAGTTGAATAATTCTATACTTTGCACATATGGAGCTCGAGTGAATTCTCTGTTTTGCTACCTTCCACTCCTTTTCTGATACATTGATTAAGAGACAGAAGTTACAGAAGTTTCTTTGTATATCTGGTCAACATGTCTCGAATGTCTGGAGCCATGATACAATATATATATTAACTACATAACTTTGTTTTACTTAGCAGAAAATGCAAATCCTTTTACTCCTGTTAATACTTGTTTTGTTATTCTCACATATTCCCAAACCTATTGATAATTACTAGAAAAATATATTATGTATATTAAAATGATAAATGACATAAACAAAAGTGAATGATCAAGTCTTGTCTAAACAAGTGTCGCCATTGGATCAGCGTCAAACATGTGATAGCAACTCTGAACCAACTGGAAATGGAACTACATTAACTAACAGTTCCATTGAAATCAAAGGCAAATACCATAACCCATATACACATTTCAGTAGAGTATTATTGTCACATGTACAGAGTACATTGACATTTGAACTCCCCATCCAAGGCTGGGTTCTGTATAGGAATGATAAACTCTAACATCTTGTAGGCATGCACTGAAAATTGATGGATGATAAAATCTAGAATTGGTGTTCTATGTAGTTAACCCAAGTTTGATTCCTGATTAGATTAGCTCAGTGGTAATGCTCCTATCAGTATATTTGGTACAGTAATCACTATTACATCTAAATACATTATATATTCATGTGAGAAAAACCAGTTCCAAAATTTACCTGGAATGAGTCGAGTGTGTGCGTGCTTAGTGATGGATTTTATATTCAGGACCGATCATCCTTGAGTAGTTTCTGGTTCTGCATAACCATGTATTAGAAAAAGTGGGCTTAGAAAACATGCACAGAAAAATGTTGAAAATTAAATAAGCAAACTAAATATCTTTCAATACAGAAATGTTATAAACAGTTAATCAAATTAGTATCAAGCATTGTTATTATTTTAAAAGGATAGGAGAAAATGATCAGTATAATAAGTAAATGCACAACAAAGTTTTACATTTGTTTACAGAAAAGAATTATATTAAGAACTCTTATAATATCTGCGGTGGGTTGGCACCCTGCCCGGGATTGGTTCCTGCCTTGTGCCCTGTGTTGGCTGGGATTGGCTCCAGCAGAACCCCGTGACCCTGTGTTCGGATTCAGCGGGTTGGAAACTGGATGGATGGATGGACTCTTATAATATAGGTATATAATATAAGGTTATTTAGATTCATATTGTATGATATTTATATTTACAAAAGCATACAGTAATTATGATTAACCTACACTTTTCAGCATTATCTCCCATTTAGTATCTTAAAAATTAATGTTTATACAGTATTCATTCAAGGACATCAGCATCTTTTTCCTTATTAGAACATTAGAACATTCTAGATGAGAAAAGGCCATTCATCCCAACAAAGCTCACCAGTCCTATCCACTTATTTCTTCCAAAAAAACATTAAGTCAAGTTTTGAAAGTCCCTAACGTCTTACTGTCTACCACACTACTTGGTAGCTTATTCCAAGTGTCTATTGTTCTTTGTGTAAAGAAAAATTTTCCTAATGTTTGTGTGAAATTTACCCTTAACAAGTTTCCAACTGTATCCCTGTGTTCTTGGTGAAGTCATTTTAAAATAATAGTCTCGATCCACTGTACTAATTCCCTTCAGAATTTTAAACACTTCAATCATGTCACCTCTTAATCTTCTTTTGCTTAAACTGTATAGGCTCAGCTATTTTAATCTTTCCTCATAATTCAACCCCTGTAGCCCTGGAATCAGCCTAGTCGCTCTTCTCTGGACCGTTTTTAGTGCTGCTATGTCTCTTTTGTAGCCTGGAGACCAAAACTGCACATAGTACTCAAGATGAGGCCTCACCAGTGCATTATAAAGGCTGAGCATAACCTCCTTGGACTTGTACTCCACACATCGTGCTATATATCCTAACATTCTGTTAGCCTTCTTAATGGCTTCAGAACACTGTCGGGAAGTCGATAGCTTAGAGTCCACTATGACTCCTAAATCCTTCTCATAAGGTGTACTCTCTATTTTCCAACCGCCCATTGTGTATTCAAACCTATCATTTTTACTTCCTATGTGCAATACGTTACATTTACTGACATTAAATTTCATCTGCCACAAATCTGCCCAAGCCTGTATGCTATCCAAGTCCTTCTGTAATGATAACGGATGCCAAATTATCTGCTAATCCACCTATCTTGGTATCATCTGCAAACTTAACCAGCTTGTTACTTATATTCCTATCTAAATCATTTATATATATTAAAAATAGCAGCGGCCCTAGCAGTGACCCTAGCAGTAACCACTGTGGAACACCACTCTTAACATCGGCCAGTTCTGATGAGGTTCCTTGCACCATCACCCTCTGCTTCCTGTGTCTGAGCCAATTCTGCACCCATCTAAAAACATCACCCTGAACTCCCACTTCTCTTAATTTGATGCCCAACCTCTCATGTGGCACCTTATCAAATGTTTTCTGAAATTCCAGATAAATAATATCATATGCTCCACTTTGATCGTATCCTTTTGTTGCCTCCTCATAGAATTCCAACATGTTAGCAAAACATGACGTTCCTCTTCTGAACCCATGTTGACTATTCAGAATAACTCCTGTCCTTCCCAGGTTTTGCACAATCTTATCCTTAATAATTCCTTCCATTAATTTTCCTGTGATGCATGTTAAGCTTACTCACCTATTGTTGCTTGGATCTGCCCTGTCACCCTTTTTATATAATGGGATATTTGCCATTTTCCAGTCCTTCGGAATCTTTCCAGTGTGCAGTGACTTCCTAAAAATATGTGTCAAGGGTTTATATATGTACTCACTAGCCTCCTTAAGAACTTGAGGATAAATATTATTTGGTCCTGGTGATTTGTTTGATTTCAGCTTATTTAATCTGAGCAGCACTTCTCCCTCTACAATTTCCAAATCCCTCAGTACCTCCTTAGTAATTGCATTTACGTCTGGGAGGTTATCCACTTGCTTACTTGTAAACACCTCAGAAAAATGTAAGTTTAGGGCATCCACTATTTCATTGTCTGTATCTTTTAATTCCCCTTTACTATTTCTGATGCACTTGACCTCCTCCTTGACTATTCCTTTACTACTAAAATACTGAAAGAATCTCTCTGGGTCTTTTTTCACCTTATCTGCTATATTCCTCTCCAACTGTCTTTTAGCCTCCCTGATATCCTTCTTAATGGTTGCCCTCATGTTCTCATACACTCTACAATTCACTTTGCAGTCATTAGTCTTATATGCCTTATAAAGCAGTTTTTTCCTTTGCAACTTCTTCTTTAAGTCTATTAATCCACTGTGGAGTTTTTATTTTAATTTCCTATTAATCCCAAATTTAGGTATGTATCTGTCCTGCATTACATGTAAAACATTTTTAAACCTGTTCCACTGCACCTTGACTGTCTCCACACTTAAAAGCTTATCCCAGTGTATCCTACTTAGACATTGTCGCATCTGGTCAAAATTTGCCCCACCAAAGTTCAGCTTAACAATTTTAGTCTTTGCATCTGCACTCTTACAAAATACTAAGAATTGTATTATATTATGTTCACTTGCCCTAGTGGTTCAATCACCTCTACACTCTAAATTCTATCTTGATTGTTACAAAATGCTAAATCCAGACAGGTTTCACCCCGTGTTGGTGCTTTAACATGCTGTGTTAAAAAACAATTGCTGATTACTTCTAAAAACTCCTGCTCTTGTGCTCCTACATCTACAAGGTTATCCCAGTTAATATTTGGATAATTAAAGTCCCCCATGACTATAATATCTATATAGTGAGAACGTTTATGCATCACTTTACAGAACAAAATATTTTGGAAAACTAGTATTAATATAAGAGACCAACACCACATACTGTGTATGACCAAGTTGCATGCACTTTTGTAATGGATATGAAAAATGATACAGGGTGTTTATTCATGTTCTGTGTCTTTCAATTTTTTTTTCAAATGCATTTTTATTATTTAATTAGTACAACTGTAAACCTACTGGTAGTCCCTATTACTTTACTGCTTGTTAAAAGCAGCACACAATACTTTGGTAAATCTATGTGAAAACAACAAAATAACAAGACTTTGAAAAAAGTACATTGTTATATTCCATTTTCACAGTGAATGGTGTAAATAAAAAGAAATGCTTTATTGGAATAAAAAAAAAGAAATTTAGAAAACAGACATTTGTAAGTATTGCCCTGGATATACCCCAAGAGCTGCATTAATTTGTGGAAAAGAGTCTAATTTGCATTCTCCAACAGTTTCTCTGTGAAAAGTTTAAAATAGTATGATTTCATATCACATTTCAAAAGCTCATTCTTTAGGAAACAGAAATATTTTCTATTTTGCATATTTTGAATTGGTCTCCAGCGTAGCATAATAAACATATCCATATGTTGTTTTCCAATAAAAAAATGAACTATCACCATATTGCGTGTCTACTTTACCTCAAGTGCAAAATAAGAGCAAGATTCCCATTTTGTGTCATGCATACAAAATGCAAGAAGTACATTTTTACCCTTAAATCCATGCTATTAACCAAGTTAACTATTTGAATACTAACAGCTTCCTAAAATGTAAATCACTACATGAATTACTGCTTGTTTGTCTTCTAACCTTATTATATATTATTAATACGATTATTCAGTGCCTACATCATCAGACACCTAAACATACAAGAAGATATTCAGCAGACTTTTGTTATGGCAATATTTTAATATTGAATATAAAGTAAAAACCCTTAACTTTTGTTTCTCTTGAATATAGTTAAAGACAGACACATGATGGCTTAATAAAGATCCCTAGAGGAAAAGACTTCTGTCATTCACAAAATAATCTGTCATTTTCTTTTTTAATAACAAGCGATAAATTGACGTTGGTAGCACCAGGGTTATGAGGAAATGAAGAAAGTCAAACTAAGAAATAAAAAAGCAAATTAAAACTGGTGGCTAAGTTACAGAAAGAAAAGTAATGTCTCTCTATTATATACAAAAATCCTTGGGATGACACAAGACTTTTCAGCCTGGGACAAGATGAGACTTTTTCAGAGAGATACTTTCAAGTCCTGCGAGAAGAGACTTTATTTCAAGAGATTTAACCATGCCTGGGGCTGGAAATAAAAGACAAAGAGTAGATGACAAAGTAGATTGTCGTAAAGAATTCAAAAATGTTGGCAATACACATGCAGAGCAGGTTAGAGATAATGAAAGTACTAAAAAAAAGTACAAAAAAATAATAGTAAAGATCGTAAGCGCAAACAAATGGAAATTATTACTCGGTTCGCATTTAAACATAAAGCTGGAGAATTGTAGATCGTCTAATTCGTGTTGCGAAAAGGGAAAAGTAGTGTTTCTTCCCAATGAAGAGGCATATCCACGAGAATTAAAAGTTTTGTTGTTTGGTGAAAGTGAAATCCCATACGCGAGCAGCAGAGACGCGAAGAGGCTAGCGTGTAGCGCAAGCCTGGGGGTTGGTGAGCAAAGCGAGCAGGGGGCAAAGCCCCCTAGTTTTAATAATGATTAAAGTACTTTGATATTTGGTGGTTAACTCAAGGACAACTTTTGGAAAGATATTTTGTAATATGTTGGCATGCCAGTTGAGCAAATCCAAAGCAGCTTAACTAGGCTACAGCACAGATGTAATGTCCTGCCTTTTTATTTTCAGCTGACATCACTGAATAGTTTGGTAACGAAAAAAGCAACTTTTAAGATATAATTGGCAACAGACAAGGAACTGTGCATTTCTTTTGACAAATAAATTTAAAAGCAACAGCTTCTTGCTATGAAAACCTTAAGGATAAACCATTATTGTAGTTGGATAAATATGCAAGGAGTCATTTACTAGATTAGTAATATTCATCCAGAGCAAAAATGCTAAGACTAAGAATTGGGTCAAGATGAGAAAGCTATGAATCATAAGCCAGAATTGTAGAACTTAAATCACTAAACTGCACTTGTTCACAGGTCATATCCATACATTCTTGCAAACAACAAGTGGTGGTATGCTGGAATTTATAAGCAAGTCATTGAGAGGTGAATTGTGGTGCCTCTTGGGAATTAGTCCTTATCAACAGGGCAAAGTCTAACTTATTATCTGCCAATTGAGATTCCAAAAGGGCAGTATGATACTGTTAAAATTTAAACAGAAAAAAATGAAAATCTTTCATTGGCAAGTAATTAAAGAAATAAGGAAGCTACAACCCACAAGAAAATAATGCTTGAAAATTCAGCTTTCAAAACATATTTTTTGAATAATCCCCCTAAAAATTATATTTTTTATTATTTACCCATGTGGTTTTTAGTGATGGCCGAGAAAAATATTTAAATTTCATGTTTTAGTAGAGAATGGAGATAAGAAAATTATTGTTAGAATGGAAACCTATGGTGACCAATGCTGGACACTAGCAAAGAATATCAAAAATATCCATGAAAGAATATCATGTTACTTGTGTTGCATAATCACTCATGCCACACTGTTCATTTGTATTCTCACAACTTACAAAACACCTGTATTTTTTTGCTAAAGTATTGTTTAATAAATACCTAAAAATAGAAATTGAGAGTGCCTCTCCCCATAATTCATTGGTCAAGACTCCTGTCAATAAGGAAAAGACCTTCTGCTGACAGAATATAAATGTCTCAAACTGGCTTGATGCAATTCAGGGTTGTGATAGCCTGAACCTGTTCTTGCAACATTAGACAAAAGACAAGGACAAAGTCTTGTTAGAGTGCGAGCCCATCATATATTCACTCATATGCACACCCAGTCTAGGTCAATTTGAAGTCAATAGTCATCCTACAATGTACATCTGCAGGATGAAAACTGGAATCCACAAATGCAGATAGATTATATAGATTCCACACAAAATAAACTGACCATGAAATCTGAACCCATAACACTGGAACTCAAATAACCATTGCACCCATGTTTTAGGATTGACAAAAAAATCCTTAAATTAAAAGTTTTATGTCTATAACATGTTAATTTCTCATTATCTTGCACTGGTTTACACTGAAAAATCAATAGTTTTATTTTTGATGTTATTTAAGAAAACTGGGAAATCTACATGAATTGTTTTTACTTCCCAGACACCTGTCAAAGTTCCAACATATTTTCTATGTAAATTATAAAAGCTACACCTCTCAATGAAATTAAGCGTTTTAATAAGCACAAAAAAAGATCAGAGGCCAAATTTTAAATGTGGTCAGAACAGATTAAAAATTAATTAGCAATTGTTTGAGATTTTCTTCATAGTAGGAAATTTAATTTCATTATTTTATTTCTGAATGCAAAAAAATGGTAAAGTTAACAAAAAAGTATGTTATTTTGTAGCTTAATTTAATAAATAAACATATTCTTAATTTTAAAATTGGGAAAATCTTTTCATTTACGTATTCTCCAATGCTAACACAATTATATATTCAAAACAGCTGTGCTTTTCTGCAGCTCAGTTATAATTCCTCATCTAAGACAGATATAGACAGTGACAGTCATAACAAGTTAAGGTGATCAGCACCTTAGTATGAAAACTGCTAGAATCCTCTAAATTACAACAAATGCAAAAAAGTACAGAATAGTGTAGAATGGTAGTCATTGAGTGGATTGTACATATGATGAAAATAGCAGCATATCAAGAATTGACCAGCAGAGTCTGTATGATCAGCCACTGGTTGGCGGCCCCAGCTCTAATCCTTTTTCTGCTTACTTCAAAAACTTCAACATACAGTGTATCCGGAAAGTATTCACAGCTCATCACTTTTTCCATATTTTGTTATGTTACTGCCTTATTCCAAAATGGATTAAATTCATTTTTTTCCACAGAATTCTACACACAACACCCCATAATGACAACATGAAAAAAGTTTACTTGAGGTTTTTTCAAATTTATTAAAAATAAAAAAATTGAGAAAGCACATGTACATGTATTCACAGCCTTTGCCATGAAGCTCAAAACTGAGCGCAGGTGCATCCTGTTTCCCCTGATCATCCTTGAGATGTTTCTGCAGCTTAATTGGAGTCCACCTGTGGTAAATTCAGTTGATTGGACATGATTTGGAAAGGCACACACCTGTCTATATAAGGTCCCACAGGTGACAGTTCATGTCAGAGCAGAAACCTAGCATGAAGTCAAAGGAATTGTCTGTAGACCTCCGAGACAGGATTGTCTCGAGGCACAAATCTGGGGAAGGTTACAGAAAAATTTCTGCTGCTTTGAAGGTCCCAATAAGCACAGCAGCCTCCATCATCCGTAAGTGGAAGAAGTTCGAAACCACCAGGACTCTTCCTAGAGCTGGCCGGCCATCTAAACTGAGCGATCAGGGGAGAAGGGCCTTAGTCAGGGAGGTGACCAAGAACCCGATGGTCACTCTGCCAGAGCTCCAGAGGTCCTCTGTGGAGAGAGGAGAACCTTCCAGAAGAACAACCATCTCTGCAGCAATCCACCAATCAGGCCTGTATGGTAGAGTGGCCAGACGGAAGCCACTCCTTAGTAAAAGGCACATGGCAGCCTGCCTGGAGTTTGCCAAAAGGCACCTGAAGGACTCTCAGACCATGAGAAAGAAAATTCTCTGGTCTGATGAGACAAAGATTGAACTCTTTGGTGTGAATGCCAGGCGTCACATTTGGGGGAAACCTGGCACCATCCTTACAGTGAAGCATGGTGGTGGCAGCATCATGCTGTGGGGATGTTTTTCAGCGGCAGGGACTGGGAGACTAGTCAGGATAAAGGGAAAGATGACTGCAGCAATGTACAGAGACATCCTGGATGAAAACCTGCTCCAGAGCGCTCTTGACCTCAGACTGGGGCGACGGTTCATCTTTCAGCAGGACAACGACCCTAAGCACACAGCCAAGATATCAAAGGAGTGGCTTCAGGACAACTCTGTGAATGTCCTTGAGTGGCCCAGCCAGAACCCAGACTTGAATCCGATTGAGGTGCTGCAAAGAGGAATGGGCGAAACTGGCCAAGGATAGGTGTGCCAAGCTTGTGGCATCATATTCAAAAAGACTTGAGGCTGTAATTGCTGCCAAAGGTGCATCAAGTATTGAGCAAAGGCTGTGAATACTTATGTACATGGGATTTCTCAGTTTTATTATTTTTAATAAATTTGCAAAAATCTCAAGTAAACTTTATCCACATTGTCATTATGGGGTGTTGTGTGTAGAATTCTGAGGTAAAAAATGAATTTAATCCATTTTGGAATAAGGCTGTAACGTAACAAAATGTGGAAAAAGTAATATGCTGTGAATACTTTCCGGATGCACTGTAACTAAGATATTCAGTACCCATAGTGTGCTTTGTTTTTATTATCAAATGAATTTGTCAAAGACCAAATGTAATCCTTTTGTGTAGTTACTGCATGTGCTTATTCCTGTGGATAATGTTGGATTATCCTTGTACACAAGATTCTGCTGTAGGAAGAACATCACTTACTACAGGTTAATTTTGCACATGCATGCAAGTGTTCTCCTCTAGTAGTTCCTTTTTTAGAACACCCAAAATTAATATAAAAAGGTAGAATATTGCACAGAAATAAATATGGACACGATTTGAGTAGAAAAATACAGTAAAATAACAATTGATTTTTTAACAGGAATCTTGCCTAGGTGATTAGTAGTTCTGAAAGTAAATGTTTCCATCTTTTCAAATATTTCCCCATGACAAAGTCATTTAATTGCATAAGTCCTGATGATGAAACACAAATTATTAGTTAAATGTGCTCTTTCCTGTGTAAGCCACTGCTAAATTGCTTTAATAAAATGTTTTACTCTATCTGTAATAATCACCTCTATTAACATTCTCATACTAAAATTTTATCTGATTGGCCTGCAGTTTTATTAGGGTTATCTTAATATCAGTTTCACAGAATTGTGTAATGTTGGCTAGCTTTCAGTTCTGTGTAAATTAACCATTTTATACTGACATATAAGAAAGGGTTTACATATATCTGGCCCTCTGGCCAAGATCTTTGAGGACTCTAGGATAAATATTGTCTGGCACTTAGAATTCTCTTTTTTGGTTATTGTTGAGGTTATGTCTGTTTTACATTTTTACTTGTAATAATTTTTGGTAATTTCCATTGTCTGCAGTTAACTGAGTGAACCTAAATTGGCATTATGTAAGAGCCAAAATAAGAATTATATAATTGTGTGGTTTATTAGAAACAGTTAAGTTCAATTAGTTGAAATGGTTATCAGATTAAAAACAATTCAGACAGCATTTGAATTTAAGCATTGGTTTATAGGTTTTTATATATTTTTTATAGAGCAAGCACAGTAATTGATAAATTAAAGGAAATATAAAAGCTGTTGGAATTTTTGTGTCTAATTTACATTGTAATAAGGATAATGTATTATGATTTCATTGTTGCAATGGCGACTTTGCCAATGCTAAATTATAAAGAACTCTGTTAAAAAACAAATTATATTGAGTGGTCAGCAACAATTTTTATATATAACTAGGGGGCTTCGCTCACCAACCCCCGTGTTTGGTTTTCTGGATACACACTTTTAAGATTTTTTTTTTCTTTGAATTGTTGCTATTTCATTAGTTTCACTTTTATTTCAGAACTTCTGTAAAAACAATATTTGTAATCTTGCGAGTCCCAATATGTTGAATCTTTTTAATGATAGGACAGGTTTCTCCGTTTGGAATTTCAGCACAGACAAAACGATCTACATCATCAGCAGTTAATAATTTTTTTTACAAAGTAAAAAAGTAAGTAGAGTTCTGCATTGGACTCCTGTCTGTAAAGTCGCGCTATTTTCCTCTCACAGTTCCAAAAGTACATGGGGTTACCAAGGTGATACCCCAGCTTTTGTCTAGGTTTTTGTACAAAGGCTAGACAGAACGTTTTTGACTCCTGGGATAAATTTAGCTTTTTAAATAAACAGACAGATAAATATATATACACTAACAAGGTAACCAATAAATGCATATGCGGTAAACTCCATTTTTGAAATTCTCAAGATTCTTTATTTGTCACATGCATAGTTATACAGGACAACATGCAGTGAAATGCATCCTGATCTGCTTATCAAAAACTGTGCAAAGTTAGAAGAATATCAGTTAGATTAACAAAAATTCATAGATTGAAAGATAACAGTATAGTAGAACATAATAAATAAGTAAAATTATGTGAATAAAGTAGAATTAAGTGTTAAGGTGCAATAGTGTAGTAATTATTGTGCAAAACCAAAGTTAGACTGGTGCATAGTTAAATGAGGCAGTTTGTTTGTTTGCGCTACTGCGATCTTTACTTTCTTTTTTATATTTTCTAATTTTCCTACTTTCATATCCTTTAACTTTCTCCACATGTGTATAGCGCCATTTTTTTTTTTTTTTTTTTTTTTTTTTGAGCCTTTCTAATTTCCCTGGTTTCATAGTCTCTAACCTGCTCTGCATGTGTTTTGCGCCAACGTTTGGAAACGTCTTTATGAAGTTCTACTTTGTCATTTTACTCATTGTCTTTTAATTCTGAGCCATACAGTACAATACATAGAACAGAATAAATCCTCAATGCAGTATAAAAACAAAAATTCTAGAAGTACGGAGTAGAATTTCACATTAGATGATATTACATAATATGATTTGGACTTGTTTTAAGTCCTGGAGACCTCAGTCATCAAGCTGCCTCCCCCATTTTGCCATTCCACATCTGAAACAGCGCTAATCCAATGAAAGGACCCCTCATTCCCACGTCCCCATTCATCAGGGATGACTTTACCTTAGGCAGGCAATCTACAATTTAAAGAGATTGTTATTTTCTTGTGAGATTGTTACATATGCATTATTTTCACTTTTACTTTAAAAACTTTTGTAAAAACAATACTTGTTTCTTTATTTCCTGCCCAGCGCGTGTTTACATCTCTTTCTTCCCAGACATATAATACTGCTCGTGTTGTGAAGGGTGTTGCGGCTGAACGTACGCTAAGGATATGCCTTTGGATCATTTGCTATCTTTTTGCTGCTTGCTAGCTGCCTCTTCTGCCTGTTGCATGTCGTTGTTTTAAGAGCTCAGAGCACATGATGCTTACCTGCCAAAAGCAATCCAACAACTGCTAGCTTAGAGGTCTGTTGACTTGTTTTAAATGATGGCTCACTGCCTGGTCTCGCGTGACGTTGTAAAAGCAATACCTGTCTTTTATTTCTGGCCGCGGGCGTGGCTGAATTCTTTCTTGCAGGATGTATAACGCTGCTCGCGTTCGGTTGGGGTAGCTGCTGTCGCGCTTTTTAAAGCCTGTACAGCCGCTGTCCTTTTTGCTATGGCCCTGGGACAATCTCTTGGCACCAAGTCTCATGTTTACGGTCCCCGCGAGATGCACCGTGGCAAGTCTCCTTGGTCTGGCAGGTCTTTAAAATGTCTTTCGAGATTATCACGTATCGTAGACTTGAATTTTGCTTTCCAGGACAGGATATTTCTTTTTATAATAGATAGATATGCTACCGTGGCTATTCACTTGTTTGTCCAGGATTTTAAATCACCTGCAGCTTGCAAACCGTTTGACTAATTGACATGAAATTTGGTACAAATATACTATGTGACGTCTACTATCCGCTTCCGGGGTGATGATTGACCTCCAAGATTATTCCTCTTTTTATTTTTATTTTATTTTATTGTAGAATCAACTCTCGGCAGTGGCCAGCAGGGCAGCCGTGTGGAGCATGTGTACAGGCGCCGTTCTCATCCCTACCACCTTCGCCGTCACTTCCCCTACCTCTTCATATCTTAAATCATTCTTCAGGCAGAGTGAAGAATACTAAACGTAGAGAGAAAGAGTATGAAAACTATGAATGCTCAAGTTAAGTTCACAGTTACTGGTATGTCATCTACTATTTCAACTTATACAAATTTAATACAAAAAAGCCATTATATATTCAGCAACTGTAATGGTACAGATTAGGTTCAAACTCTTTGGGAGCTTAAACTCAAACCTGTCGATAGTTATAACCGAAGAAAATCTGGGCAAAGAGGACACACAGAGTCAAGAGTGGGTGAAAAAGGTGCTAGTGCTTTTATTCATGAAAATCTTGGGGTTCTCCATACAGTGCATATAGGGAAGTGTTTAAATAATCCATAAAAACTGTTTGTGTAGATTAAAATGTCATCAAGGAATGATCCATAAAACTAAGGAATTTCTCAATTGGCAGAATTCTTCCTTAAAAACCACTCTGCTTCTTTCTACAAATGATGTCTCCTCTTCTTACCCCTTGCTGTCTTGCAGACAGAGGAGATGTCCTCCTGACAGGTTCAGCCAACCCTTATACTAGGCTTGGGTGCTTGCCGCGTGTCCTTACTTTTTCGTCTCTCGCTACTACTCCTCCACATTACACGGAAGCCCTCCTGGAGCACTGGGTCACTTCTGTTCCCGCGCACTCAACATGAGCAACCTTCAGCACCCTCCTCAGCACAGACCAAACACTCCTCTTCTAGGGCTCACGTTCCTGACTGCCAGTCTCCACGCCACATTGCACCAGCTCCTCTTCCAATCCTGCCATTTTCATTCACTTTTGCTTTAACCTCCAATCCTTTCGCTTCTCATCTTTCTTTCACAGTCTCTTTCATTCATCATACATCACAATAACTTATAGTGACAAATTGAAAAACTTTTTTCAGAAAAAATATTTGCAAATTTATTAAAAATAAAAAAACTGAAATCTCTTATTTTTGTAAGTGTTCAGACCCTTTACTCTAGCATTGAAAATTATGGTCAGATACTTCCATCCATCCATCCATTTTCTTCCTTTTTTCTTTAATTATCCTTGAGATGTGTCTAGAACTTTATTGGAGTTGATCAGTGGCAAAATATATTGACTGGACACAGTTTAGTTAGACACACAACTGTGTATGTAAGGTCATACAATTCACAATGCATGTCAGGATAAAATGCAAGCCATGATCACAAAGGAACTCTCTGAAGACCTCCATGATAAAACTGAGGTGAGGCATAGATCAGTGTAATATTATAAAACCATTTATAAACCTTTGTGTGTTCCCAGGAGCACAGTGGCTCCAATAAGTATGAAATGGGAGAATTTTGGAACCACCAGGATTCTTCTTATAGTTGGTCATCTGGCCAAACTGAGTAACTGGGAAAGGATGGCCTTGGTCAGGGAGATCAATGGTCACTCTACTAGAGATTCAGAAGTCATCTGCAGAGATGGGAGAACCCTTCAGAAGGATGAACATCTCAGCAGCACTCCATCAATCAAGTGTGTAAAGCACAGTCGTTAAGCAGACGCCACTCTTGCCAAATGGCATTTAAAGGACACTTGAAAGCACAAGGTAAAAGATTGTCTGATCTGATGAATCAAAAATTGAACTCTCTGGGTAGAGCTCTAAGCACTATGTCTGCTCACCACTTTCCTAATATCATCACCATGGTGAAGCATGGTGGTGGCAGCATCGTGCTATGGGAGCACTTCATAGTGGCAGGGACAGGGAGACTGTTCAGAATTGAGAGAAAGATAAATGCAGAAACCTGCTTGAGGAGAACCTGCTCCAGAGTGCATGTGACCTCAGACTGGGGCAATAGTTCATTTTTTAGGATGACAATGAGTTGAAGCATGCATCCGAATCAATGCAGGAGTAGCTTTGGAACAAATCTCTGATTGTTCTTAAGCATCCCAGGCTTAAACTCATAGAACATCTGTAGAGAAACCTGAAAATGGCAGCTTACAGAGACTTCCCATTCAATTTAACGAGGCTTGAGAACATCTGTCGAGAAGAATGGGATAGTGGTCAGATCCAGTTGTGCAAAGCATGTAGAGACTTACCAAAGAAGTTGTAATTGCTGAGAAAGGGGCTTCTACAAAGTACTGAATTAAGGGTCTGAATACTTGTATAAATGAGTGATTTCAGTTTTTGATTATTAATAAACTTTGCAAACCTTCTGAAAACATGTTTTCACTTCGTCATTACAGTGAAGATTGATGGGCAAAAAATGGCAAATTTTTCCACATACAATTAAATCTACTAGACAATAAAGTGTGCAGAAAGTGGAGGTGTTTGAATACTATGTAATAAGTTTAATTCATTTTAGAAGATAAAAAAATGCATTTTAAATATGATGTGTGATAATTTACTACCTTAAAAATGGCCAGGGTTTTGGATCTTTGACAGTGACAGATTTAGGAAAATGTAATTTGTTGTTACTATAACTTAAATATTACCTAAGCATTTAATCTCCATTAATAAAACTGACTTTCAGAAACATAAAACTTGCAGAATGAGAGAATATGTAATGAAAATTCCTTTCAGTGACAAGATGAGGAGTCTGGAGTGTTCTTTTCTGAAGCCCTGGGTCCCAACATGAACAAGTTAATGAGAATTCTCATTTAAAATGACAAATTTGATAAGTAAAACAAGGGTAAAACTGTTTTAGTCAGTATGGGAAACTAAGAAGTCTGAGAAAGAAATCAACTGATACCTTGAAAGGTGGTTATTTTCAACATTGCCTAAAATTTAGGTAGGAGATATAAAATAATGATTAAATTCACAGATAAGGAATGCAATATTTAAAAGCCTAATCCATGATCAAAATATCTAGTACTCTCTTGATAATATGATGGATAAGATCTCAGAGGAGTCTACTGCCTATATTTTGATGACAGGACCTTTTACAAAGTGGTACATTCTATGACTGATAGAGAATCAGTTGTAAACACACTTCAGACAGGCATTGACATAATTCCCCAGCTAACAGACGTTTGTTGTTACTGCTGTAAAAATCAATTTATTTTATTGAACTCAAACTTCTTAGTTGTTATGTAAGTCTCCTCTTTCTGTCTTTCATAGTTTTCATCCACAGATCTTGCATTCTGGCTTTGGCAGCTTTATTTACATAGCAGCTGTGTGCTCTTCACCTCCAAAAATTAGTTTGTCATATTCCTCAATACAACTTTAAAGAAATGGATGACTCTCTGTCACTACTTCAATACATTTGAATATATACTTTTATAAGAATTGTGGCATGACAATGGTTAAATATGAACCTAAATCTGAATGTATCATTGAATTTTTTTTCAAATTTGTAAAGTATTACACAACAGCCAAGCTAGTTAAAATATTTTTTTTAAATTTGAAAATGCTACTTTTGGCATGATATTGAAACAATGAAAATGCCATGTCATAGACTTTAAATCAAAAGTAGCTTATTTATAAAACTGATTAAAGATATACAATGGTGTGAAAAAGTTTTTTCCTTCTTCCTGATGTCCTCTATTAATGCAAAATTTTTGAAAGTGAATATTTCCAGGTCTTCAACCAAAGTTTAATGTTAATAAAGAACACCTGAGTGCATTTAATACTTAATGTTATTTATTGAATGAACAATTTATTAATCACTGTGGCATTTTGTGAAATCAGGAAAAGAGCAAATAATTTTTCATACCATTCTACTTTGTAGCACATTTAATTTACACAAAAAAAGTTCACAGTATGTGTTAAATTTACAAGAGAACATGCATCTGGCTTGTCATTCCTGTACTATTTTGTAACTACATTACATTATATACTTCATATATCTATAAATACAGTGTGCATATGTGTGCATGTGTGTGTGTAGATAGATAGATACACCATACCATTTTGTAAGCCTGCTTAATCCTGAGCAGGGTCTCATAGGGATGAAGTCTATCCCAGCAAACACAGGACACAAGGCAGTGACAATCCCTGGATAGGGTTGCACTCCATCATGGGTGATATTATATATATATATATATATATATATATATATATATATATATATATTATAATATATATACTGTGTATATATAGATATAATATAATATATATATAATATTATATAATTAATATATATTACATTATATATGTTATATTATAATATATAATATATATATATATTATATAGTATATATATAATACAATACAGACAGATTATATATTATATATATAAATATATATGTATATACACAGTGGAGGGGTGGCACGGTGGCGCAGTGGTAGCGCTGCTGCCTGGCAGTTAGGAGACCTGGATTCGCTTCCCGGGTCCTCCCTGCGTGGAGTTTGCATGTTCTCCCCGTGTCTGCATGGGTTTCCTCCGGGCGCTCCGGTTTTCTCCCACAGTCCAAAGACATGCAGGTTAGGTGGATTGGCGATTCTAAATTGGCCCTAGTTTGTGTTTGGTGTGTGGGTGTGTTTGTGTGTGTCCTGCGGCGGGTTGGCACCCTGAGAGTGGGAGAGGGAGAAAGAGGAGAATGAAATGGAAGGTGGTTATTGTTTGGAAGGAGCCTACTTATGCAAATCTTTTTTTTGTAAAATTGTCGAGATGGTGGATTTCTACATGCTGTACATATTAGTGAGATTGGTCACACGAACACCACTCTCATATTTCCGCACAATTTCCTTCTTTGTTTCGATTGTGATCACTTTCTTTACCTTCGTTACCTTCTCTTTCTTCCTTAGCAATTATCGAAATAAATTATATAAATCACTGCACTGACCGCAATTACGTCCACAAACTCATGTATCTGGGCTCCGACTGACGCTTACAAACGCTCTCGGCTGTTTGTTTACAATCGCGCAAGCGGATACACGTGACCGCATTCAGGTCGTAACGCAAGATGTTGGTCGTAAATCAAAACAAAAATTTTGGTCGTAAATCAAGTTGCTCGCATGTCAGGCCGGTCGTATATCAAGGGTCGACTGTATATATATATATATATATATATATATATATATACTAATAAAAGGCAAAGCCCTCACTGACTCACTCACTCACTCACTCACTGGCTGACTGACTCACTCATCACTAATTCTCCAACTTCCCGTGTAGGTGGAAGGCTGAAATTTGGCAGGCTCATTCCTTACAGCTTACTTACAAAAGTTAGGCAGGTTTCATTTCGAAATTCAAGGCGTAATGGTCATAACTGGAACATATTTTTTGTCCATACACTGTAATGGAGGAGGCGGAGTCACGTATCACGTCATCACGCCTCCTACGTAATCACGTGAACTAAAAACAAGGAAGAGATTTACAGCACGAGTCGCACGTGGGAACGAAGGTAAATGACGTTAATTTTTGACTGTCTTTTAATACTGTGTAAGCATACATATTAACACATGTGCAATTAAACGTGTGCATTTACGGGGTGATTTCTCAGGCTTAAAAGCTCACCTTTTATCAAACGCGGGAACAAAGGTAACTGACGTTGTTCACTGTCTTTTAATACTGTGTAACCATACATATTAACACATGTCCAATTAAACGTGTGCATTTACGGGGTGAATTCTCAGGCTTAAAAGCTCGCCTTTTACTAAAAAGGTAAATGCAAAACTATTTTCAATCAGTTTATTGAAACGCTCCCGTTAAGGATTGCAATAACATATTCGCGAGATAAAAGAACGAAGTAGGGGGAAATGGAGGAACAGCCGCAAACAGCGAAGAGCAAAAAAATTAATTAAACAATTGAGAAGGGAGCGAGTTAAGCATACAAGCATGTTCATAAGGGAAACAAAGCACGGTGTAAAACGTAAGTTTAAATTAAGTTTATAGAAACGCTCCCGCTGCGGATTGCAATAACATATTCGCGAGATAAAAGTTTAATGAGAAGACACGACGTATAAACGAACCACACGCCGTGGCGCAACGTTAGGGGCAACAGTTTCAACCATTCTATGATCTGCTTCTCGCAACTGAAAGACGGCACATGGCGGATGTTAGCCGACTTGCTGACCGCAACGTTAGGGGCTTCAACTATGGCGCTGACGCCACATCTCAGTGCCAACACTTTGCAGACTCTACTTAAAAGACACGCCCTCCTCACTGGACAGTTAAAAACACCAATCAAACTAACGATGACATCAAGTATTACCCAATCAAAAGTAGGAAAGGAGGCATCTTCATAAAATGCGTGTGGGATGATTTTGCATGAGACGCTGCTTTAAAAAAAAAATTATAAAAAAAATACGGGATAAATCCCGTCCAGTATTGATTCAAAACGGGACGCGCAATTTCATTCTCAAACGCGGCACAATTCCGTATTTTAAAGGACGGGTGGCAACCCTACAGTGCCAGGTAACCACCCATACAATCAGATTGTGATTCAGACTAGGAATACAATGAATGTAATTACCCCGATCTACATACAAGGCGAAAGTCTTGCAACATTCAAAGATGATGGTTTGGGATAAGTACACCATACAACATAAAAGAGCTTATGAAGCCTTGAACCGAAAAAAGCAAGATCTCAGAGATCGTAAAAAAAAAAAAATAGGAGGTAATGTCGTTTTACTCGCTGTAGATTTTAGTCAAACATTACCAGTTATTCCACGAGGGAGACCAGCAGATGAACTCAACGCGTGTTTAAAATCCATGCTTCTCCCACGCTCGGTTATATGTCGCGTGTTCTCCGGTAGGTGCACCAAAAAAATGTATACATTTAAGCATGTAATGGGCAAACAAAAAATGAGGTATACCCGAAGGCACTGCAGTAGTACTTAATGTAACTTTACTTCTTAAATGTTAATGTTTTACTGTTTAATAATTTATACGCTTCTTATGTTGTTCAAATTCTTTTATCAAAATACCAGTGACAGCGCAATGCACGATAACATGGAGTGAATACACCATACGCATCCGCCCACGGCTGCCCTGCTGTGCGCAGATAGGAGTTGATTCTACAATAAAATAAAATAAACATAAAAAGAGTAAAACAATCATCACCCATAAAGCGTGTGTGTGTGTATATATGTGTATATATATATGTTGATATGTGGATGTGTATATGTATATATATATATATATATATATATATATATATATATATATATATATATATATATATGTAGATATGTATATATATGTGTATATGTATATGTATATATATGTTTATATGTGTGTGTGTGTATTTTATATATATAAAACACAGCAACACTCATAACAATGACAACACAATTACATTGACAATCATGTTACGTTATTTTAAAATGTTTCCTTTTTTTTTCATAAACTCTTTAACACACTACTTCTCCGCTGCGAAGCGCGGGTATTTTGCTAGTATATATATATATATATATATATATATATATATATATATATACTCTGATTATCCAGTGCTTCGCTCACTGAGTGCAAGGGAAAACAACTAAAATGTAGTATTTATAAAATAAGTTTGTTAATTACCAGTGTTATTTTTGAACAAATAAAGAGCATTTACAATAAATAGAAATTATATAAATATTAACTATTAAGTAGTAAAACATTTTGATAGAAGAATTAACAAGATATAAGAAGTGTATAAATTATTAAACAGTCAAACATTAACATTTAAGAAGTAAAGATACATTGAGTACTACTGCAGTGGTTTCGGGCAAACTACCTGCTTGACAACCTTGCACTATGTGCCTGTGATTTAAGTGAAAAATTATTCTGAGAAATGTGGACACTGTCTTTCCGTGCTTAACGGGCACAAGGTCCAAACAATTCCCAAGTCTAATACTTAACATGAAGAGGTCGGTACATCTTTTTAGATGTAAACCCTCCATTTTCTTAAAAGAATTCATCACAAAAGCAACCTTGAATGTTGCGGAGTTTTAGTGACCCAAATTCATCTTAAGGGACAGTAAGTAGCCGTGCACCGCAATTTACCAAGAGAGTCCCACTTTGATAGCACCGATTACACTTATTTGTAAAGATTTCCACTGTCCCAGGAGCCGACGGAGCACTTGAAGTGTGAGAAAGTGCGAGAAGACAGGACACTGCCGGATTCTGCGAAGCTGCTGACCAGGAGGAAAAGCCCGACATTCCGCGCCTCAGAGCGTCCACTTTGTTCTTACGACCCCTCCCTGCTGAAGGCGGTCTCGTCTTCACATTGTTTACAGCTCGGCGCAGTTAAAAAGTAGAAAGACGCAAAGCTGTTTTCTTCATCTCTTTTACTATCAAGGTGTAGCGCGTTCCTCTTAAGTTGAATGAGGAGCCCAGCACACACAAAAATCTCCTACTCTTAGGAAAATTAATTCTATTAAGTACGGGACCCAACCGAACCTTAGCCCCAATTGGATATCCTCATCTGGAGTTGTCTTTTATGAATTTACACAAAGGAAATAATCACCCCTACAATTCTTTAAACAATCAAAAAAGAATATATTATAAATCAAACAAAACAATAAACACCCTTTAAATCCTTGTCAAATCTATAATAACTACACAAACCCTAATTAATATGCCACCCCCTTAAACAGTCTATAATATACTCCCCAGAAAACGGTGAAACAGCAAAGAAAGAAAGCAAGCAAGGAAAAAAAACGGAAAATTACCCTATTTACAAACAGTACAAATATATTCACAGTACTTAAACCTATATTACATCTATATACAAATATAAATTAGACACACACACAATCCCCACACGTTCCCCAGTCTCTTTTATATCATCTTTGTTTTAAAGTCTAAATTCACACAGCCTGGGAAATCTGCAATGAATCCAGTGATCAAGTCTGATATGTTCCGCTGACTCATATACTGAATTTAAATGTAAAAGAAGCGATCTCACCTGCCAGGCGACGATTCCTTTGTTGAAGGAAGAAGTCCATCTCACCCGGGTGTCTCGCCGTTAGTGTCCGTCCATGGCCGACGCCCGCACCATAAAAGCAAAGCCGGCATTCCTTTTCCGTGCACCCAACCGTCCTTATTACAGAGTCTCACTTGCTTTACCGCTGGCTTCTTCTTTACAATCACCTTCCCAGCTCCTTATTTAAAACAGTCTTTTTTCTTCTTTTCAATATCAGTAAAATAACTCTCACACAAATATTAAGTTCCTATATTATAATATTTTCTGTGGTCATACGTAATTTCCGTTACCCACGGTTTTACATATACAGTGTGTATAGATAGATAGATAGATAGATAGATAGATAGATAGATAGATAGATAGATATGGAAGAGAGGGTCTGTGATACGGTTTGCATATTTACAGCTGGAGATCCACAAAGGGATAAAAAAATAAATCACGTATCATAAAGTAGTTTTTATTCCTGAGCTTTCAACCCCTGCCAGGGGTCTTCATAAGAGGATAATGCTTAGACTTACAAGAGGTGGCTAAGTCAGTGTGATCAGGAGGGGGGGTGTACAGTTTATTTATTATGAACATGTTCTTCTTAAGTTTGCAGATGCTGGATTTATGTCCAAGTGTCTGTTGATGGCGTTCTCATTTGATAGCCAAGATTCGGCCAGCTCCCTGGCACTTTTAGTACTGGCCTTAAATTTTACTTGTACGTTGTCCCAGTTAAATGTATGTCCTGTTGATTTAGTATGCGTATAGATCAATGAAAGTGAGTCCTTTCTGGAGTTGGTCTCGTCTGTTATAGGAGATGGAAGTCTGAAGCGGAGCTCCGCTAGCAGCGGCTTTATTTTCCCATAAATTTCATATTAGATAGATAGATAGATAGATAGATAGATAGATAGATAGATAGATAGATAGATAGATAGATAGATACTATATTATTTACAGGTATCCTGAATTTAACTCAGCCCAAGGAACTTCCACTACAATATATAAGCATGAGTAACAAGAAGTCAGAAAGAACCGGAAAAGAAACTTAAAGCTGCATCAAAGTCTGGACAGACATCCGGCCCAAGTGCGAGGTATGGCCTCTCAGGGACTGACCTGGAACAGGCAGACGAATGCGCTGATTTCCTATGACCCCGCTCCACTGTATCGTCTCCAGTCGAGAGTGAAAATGGAAGCAGGGGTGCAAGTGATACAGGTCACTATGGATCGCCGATTTCTGAGGATCATTCGAGACTAGAAAAGGCCCTGCAGTACGTGCTCTCATCTACTCATCGCGAGCCCGCAGCATCTGCTGTAACAGGAGCTACAATCCCACTCGCGGAGCAGGATAGCCGAAGCGAACTGTCTGAACTGAAAGAGATGATGAAAGAGATGACCTCTACACTGGCCACTGCCACGGCTACAGCCATAAGTGAGCTTAAGAAGGATAACAAAGACCAGGAAATGAGTCTATTTAAACGTTTTGATGCGACCTGTAAAGGCTTCGTGGAGAAATTAGAGGAACACATTGAATAAAATAGATCCAAACTGAAAAAACTTGCCGATCAGGTGAATGATGTTACACATCAGCTGGAGGACGTTAAGCAGGCATTCATGGCTCGAGTTGAAACAGCGGAACAATTGGCATCTAACGCCAATGAAAAAGCTACAGCTGCGAATTCCGAATGCAAAAAACACGGAGACAGACTTGCAGCCCTGGAAGATGGGTGCAGAACAAATAATATAAGAATTGAAGGTATACCTGAGAAACGAGAAAGCTCAAACCAAGTGAAATTTGCAGTAGAATTACTCTCTAAAATAATTGGAGATGACTTTAAATTAGATACCGAGATAGCAGCAGCTTATCGCATACTCAGATCAAGCACCTTTAAACCCACGTCTTTTATTGTCCACTTGTTTTGTTTTGGATGTGCTCTGTCTCTTCGTATGTCAGAGGACTGGGACATTGCGAAGTGGGATCAAGCCTCATGCGGGGAGGCAAAATGGGGGGGGTGGGGGGATAAAGGGGGAGAGAGGGAGAGCAGGCTATATCTAATCTATTCTTCTAATCGTTATAACTATAAATATCAGCGTAACAATAGGCTATATGGCAATAACTCGTGGGAATATTTGAAATTAAGATTAAAACTGCCTTACTACCAGTTAAGACTATAAAATGACATTAAAAACTCAGAATCAATGTCTCCATGATGGGACAGTTAACTTTGTGAGCTGGAATGTTAAAGGCCTGAATCACGAATTAAAGAGAAAGAAAGTATGCTCTCACCTAACAGACTTAAACGCTAAAATAGTATTTTTACAGGAGACCCACTTAGTAAGCAAGGATAAATCCAGACTACAAAAAGACTGGACTGGCCAAATGTTCCATTCTAGCTTTACAAAGAAAACTAGAGGTGTGGGAATACTCATACACAAAACAGTCCCATTTGTAGCATCAGATGTAGTATCGGACCCTGAAGGGAGATATGTGATGGTCATGGGCAACTTATTTAACAGTAAAATGATTTTGATAAATGTTTATGCACCCAATGTCGATGATAAGGAATTCATGCAAAATCTATTTGCATCCATTCCCAATGTGAACACTTATAAAATTATAATGGCTGGGGACTTTAATTGTATTTTAAATCCACTCTTAGATAGGACTCCTGTCACAGGGGAGACGACATCTAACACTGCAAAGACAATTACACAGTTTGTAACCGACCACAACTTATCAGACCCCTGGAGGTTTCTTAACCCAAACTCAAGAACATATTCGTTCTACTCACCAGTGCATCATAGCTACTCAAGAATTGATTATTTTTATATAGATAATAATTTCTTGCCTATGATTAAATCGTGCAAATATGACACAATTGTTATCTCCGACCATGCCCCTCTAGTCTTAGTTAAAATCATTAAGCCCCTCACACTCACCTCGCAGATGGCGTCTTAACCCTCTTCTATTAGCAGACGAGAACTGCACAGAATTTATATCCAAACAAATCAGCTTCTTCCTAGAGACAAACACACCCTCAGAGGTTTCTGCAGGAACACTCTGGGAATCTCTAAAGGCCTTCTTAAGAGGACAGATTATTTCATATCTTTCCCACAGAAATAAATTAGAAACCAAGAAAGAGTCAGAGCTAAGAAGCGAAATTACTAGAATAGATGAAGAACAAGCCAGGCGTCCAAGTGAAGCTCTTCATAGGAAAAGGCAGGCTCTGCATACAGAACTCAACATCTTGACAACTAAAGAAACTGAACAACTTATTTATAAGTCAAGACATCATTACTATGAACACCGAAAGAAAGCTGATATGCTTTTAGCTCAACAAATTCACAAACAAGAAGTTCGCAATGCAATCCCAGTAATCACCAACACGAATGGAGAAGAAATCATTGACCATAAAAATATAATGCACACATTTAGAGTTTATTATAAATCCTTATATTCTACTGAGTTCAAAGAAGACAACACATAATCTAATGCATTTCTGGATACATTACAGACACCACAAATAGATGCTTTAAGTGCTGAGGAACTGGATAAACCTCTGACCCTATCAGAATTACTAGATGCTATAAAGTTACTTCAAAGCGGGAAATCAGCAGGCCCTGATGGTTACCCTGTAGAATTTTATAATAAATTCTCCACTCAGCTAGCTCCCCTCTTATTGGCAACATTTACAGAAGCTAGAGACAATCAATTTCTACCTGAAACTTTTCGTCAAGCATTAATCACCGTCTTTCCTAAACAAAATAAGGACTTGTTGCAATGTGCATTATACAGACCAATTTCACTTATGAATAGTGATGTTAAGATTCTCTCAAAAATTATAGCTAGAAGGACGGAGAAAGTGCTGCCCTCAGTAATATCACAGGATCAAACTGGATTTATTAAAGGCCGATACTTATCTTCCAATCTCCAACGCCTGCTTAATGTAATATATTCACCAGCAAAGTCAAACACCCCAGAGATATTACTATCATTAGACGCAGAAAAAGCATTTGATATGATTGAATGGAACTACCTTTTCACTGCTTTGGAGAAATTTGGGTTTGGCCTGAATATTTGTGCATGGATCAAACTACTGTATACCAATCCAGAAGCTTCAGTTTGTATTAACATTTGTTCAGACTACTTTAAGCTAGAACGTGGCACCAGACAAGGATGCCCCTTGTCACCACTGCTGTTTGCAATCACAGTTGAACCACTGGCGGTTTACTGTCGAAATTCTTATCAGATAAAGGGGATATCAGAGAAGGACTGGAACAGAAAATTTCTCTATATGCAGATGACATGGTTTTATATATATCAGACCCAGAAAACACTGTGCCTGCAGTTTTAACAGCACTTACAGAATTTCAAAAGATATCTGGTCTCAGAATTAATCTGAATAAAAGCATACTCTTTCCAGTGAATTCACAAGCATGTAATATTAGATTGGACACCCTACCTTTTACCATAGCAGATCAGTTTAAATACTTAGGGGTAAATATCACAAGTAAACATAAAGTCCTTAATCAACAAAATTTTGCCGTCTGTATGGAAAAAAATTAAGCAAGACTTGCATAGATGGTCAACCCTTCATCTCACTCTAGCTGGAAGAATTAACGTTGTTAAGATGAAAATCCTTCCTAAACCTCTTTTTCTATTTCAAAACATTCCAATATATATCAATAAATTTTTTTTAAGCAATTAGATTCAACTATAACCTCATTTATTTGGAACTCAAAACACTCACGTATTCGAAGAGCAACCCTACAAAGACCTCAGGCAGAAGGTGGCATGGCTTTACCTAATTTTCAGTTTTATTACTGGGCAGCAAACATACAAGCCATAAAAACCTGGACACAAATAAATGAACATACACAGACTTGGCCCGCAATAGAAGTAAAATCCTGTAGTACTTCTTTATACTCCCTGCTCTGCGCTCCAATAAATGCAAGTTATCGCAAATATACTAATAACCCAATTGTGCTTTACTCACTCAGAATATGGAACCAACTTAGAAAGCATTTTAAGATGGAAAATCTTTTATCTGTGGCACCTCCGCAAGAGAACCACCTCTTTCAACCCTCGCAAACATATCCAGTTTTTAATACCTGGAAAAGATTTGGGATTAAATTGCTCAGAGATCTTTACATAGACAATATCTTTGCATCCTTTGAAGAATTACATTTCAAATTCAACCTCCCAGCTACACATTTCTTTCACTATCTTCAAATTAGAAACTTTGTTAAACAGAAACTGCCCGATTTTCCTCATCTTGTACCCTCCACCATGCTGGAAAAAATACTGCTCAATTTCGAGGAATTAGACACCATTTCCGCATTATATAAAATCTTATTAGAGTCCCTTCCTTTCAAAGATCCAAGAGGGCATTGGGAAAAAGATCTCTTAATCAATATATCAGAAAAGGAGTGGAAGGTAGCATTGCAGAGAATTCACTCGAGCTCCATATGTGCAAAGCATAGAATTATTCAACTAAAAATTATATATCGAGCTCATCTGTCTCGCTTAAAACTGTCCAAAATGTTTCCAGGGCAAGAAACCTGCGAACGCTGCAACCATACTCCTGCCTCACTGGGTCACATGTTTTTGGCATGCACCAAATTAACATAACTTTGGACCAAAATTTTTAAGTGCCTTTCATACAGCCTTGGCGTCACAATACCTCCTAACCCATTAACAGCTGTGTTTGGTGTTCTTCCAGATGGACTTGAAGTGGAGAAGGACAAGCAAACTGTGATTGCATTCACTACACTTTTGGCACACAGACTTATTTTGTTAAATTGGAAGAATCCTAACTCTGCTCTGATAAGTCAGTGGGAAACCAATGTTTTATATTATTTGAAATTGGAAAAAATCAAATTCTCAGTTTGAGGATCTGTACAGATTTTTTTCAGAACCTGGCAGGATCTAATCAATAATATTTTAGAATAAGAAGAAATAATTATTTCTGCATTTCTTTCCCTTCTCCATTTTTTATTTACCTATATATATTTTTCCCTTTCTTTTGTTTATTTTTGCCCCATTAAAAAGCCCTAAGCAATTCTCCTTTGGCCATGCTCTCCTTCTCAAGGGTGGGGTTTGATTTGTCTTCAATTCTTTTTTGTATAAATTGATCTATTTGTATGGAATGATTACAATAAAATTAATAAATAAAATTTAAAAAAAAAAAGAAAGTGAGTCCTTTCTTCTGATGGCGTTGTGATGTTCCTGTATACGTGTTGTGATTCTTTTTGAAGTTTGTCCTTTGTATACCACTGAGTAAGAACTGCATGGAATACTATAAACTGCGTTTCATGTTTCTGCTGTCGATTTCTTGTTTTTAGCATTAAAGAGGACAGTGCGCAAATTGTTTGTGGGTTTGTGTGCTGACGCCTGACTTGGCCAGGATGCGCGCTGTACCTTCAGACACCTTGTGGTGATAAGGGAGTGAGTGCCAGGTGGGGTGGGGGTTCTGATTCAAGTTGATTGTTTGCTGAGTTTTTTGCCGTTTTCTGTGTAAGCTCCGATTAATGAATGATTTTGAGTATCAGTTTGAAGTGAAAAGATGGAAGAGATAGTGTCTCTCTTTCATTTTTGTTTTCTTCATAATACAATGGGTGTGGACTCTTCTGAATAGAGTTTTAACACAGCTCTGTTTATGAGATACCGGGTGGTTGCTGGTGAAGTGTAATATCTTGTCTGCGTAGCATTCTTTACGGTAAACACTTGTGGTCAGGGTGGCATCATTATTTCTTTTGATGTAGATGTCCAGGAAGCTGATATGTCGGTTCATTTCTTTTTCCATTGTGAATTGGATTGCAGGGAATATTGTGTTGATGTGATTGTACAATTCATTCAGCTAGTCATTTTTTAGTGTGACGAATGTGTCGTCTACATAGCGTATCCAAATTTTGAGTGTGAACTGGGATAGAGCCAGGTTTTCAAATCGCTGCATTACCAGTTCCTCTAGAAGTCCTGATAACGGTGAGCCCATTGGCATGCCTTCTTTCTGAGTTTAGTATTTGCCGTTTAAATGAAAGTGAGTTTTTTGGCAAAGTGATATTAGGTGCATTATGTCTTTAATGGACAGTTTGGTTCTTGTCTCTATGGTGGGGTCGCTTTCCAGTCTCATTAATACTGTTTCTGTGGCCAGATGAATTGGAATCATAGTGTATAGCGACACAACGTCAAACGAGACCATGATCTCGTCCTCGGCGATGGATACATCTTTCAAGCGCTGTAATGCCAACTCAGCGCTGTTCACCAAATATTCAGAGTCATGAGTTAAATGTTTGAGTAACTGGAAAAGTCTTTTTGACAAGTTGTAAGATGGTATGTCTATTAGGCTGACCACTGGTCTGAATTTCAGTGGTGTTTGATGTATTTTTGGGAGTCCGTAAAATTCAGGGCAGTTAGCATCGTTGGATTTCATTTTGTAATAATTCTGTGCATCCAGGCGGTTGTTATTTCGGAGTTTGGTCTGAGTATTGTTTATTTTATTAAGTGTAGTTTTCATTCGGTCTTTACTCAGCTGTTGATAAGTGTTAGTGTCAGAAAGCATTTCTTCCATAGCTGTGGTGTATTGTTCTTTGTCTAAGACGACAGTTGCGTCTCCTTTGTCGGTTGGTGTGATAATGATGCTGTTGTCATTCCGTAGCGATTGTAGAGCTTTCTGTTCACTTGCCAAAATATGTGTGGTCAGTTGTCCTGTGTGTAGCTGGCTCGCGACGTTGCACCTTATTTCTTGTGCATTTCCTGTCTGTATTTTTTCGGTTAATAAGATGTGTTCCAAGGAACCTAGGAAGTTCATGTCAGATGCATCTTTGTAATTGAATTTTAATCCTCTGGAGAGAATATTTTGTTCTGTGGTGGAGAGCTGTCTTTTGGATAGGTTGTGTACTCCGGATTGGGGTTTGTTAGTATGTTGATTTCCAGTGAGTTTATTCCATTCTTTGTTGAGTGGATGTCGTTTAGAAATACAGTTTTTGGAAGCTGTGTCCTGGATCTGTTTGGTCCATTCCTCTGTAATTGTTTGTCCGCATGTTGTGAAGAGTTTAGAACGTTGCTTCGTATTTTCAGATCTGTAAAAGCTTTGTTGGCGGTGTGTTTCCATAATAAGTTCATATAAAACTCGTTTTGTAAATTGTCAATTGCCAAAAAAATCACTTTCATTTCAACGGCAAATACTACACTCGGAAAGAAGACATGCCAATGGGATTGCCGTTATCAGGACTTCTAGCGGAACTGGTAATGCAGCGATTTGAAAACCTGGCTCTATCCCAGTTCACACCCAAAATTTGGATACGCTATGTAGACGACATTCATACTAAAAAATGACCAGCTGAATGAATTCTACAATCACATCAACACAATATTCCCTGCAATCCAATTCACAATGGAAAAAGAAATGATCCGACACATCAGCTTCCTGGACATCTACATCAAAAGAAATAATGATGCCACCCTGACCACAAGTGTTTACCGTAAAGAATGCTACACAGACAAGATATTACACTTCACCAGCAACCACCCGGTATCTCATAAACGAAGCTGTGTTAAAACTCTATTCAGAAAAGTCCACACCCATTGTAATACGAAGGAAACAAAAATGAAAGAGAGATGCTATCTCTTCCATCTTTTCACTTCAAACGGATACTCAAAATCATTCATTAATCGGAGCTTACACAGAAGACGTCAAAAAACTCAGCAAACAATCGACCTGAATCAGATCCCCCCACCCCACCTGGCACTCACTCCCTTATCACCACAAGGTGTCTGAAGGTACAGCGCACATCCTGGCCAAGTCAGGCGTCAGAATAGCACACAAACCCACAAACAATTTGCGCACGGTCCTCTTTAATGCTAAAAATTGACAGCAGAAACACGAAACGCAGTTTATAGTATTCCATGCAGTTCTTGCTCAGCGGTATACATAGGACAAACTTCAAAAAGAATCGCAACACGTATACAGGAACATCGCAACACCGTCAGAAGAAAGGACTCACTTTCATTGATCTATACGCATACTAAATCAACAGAACATACATTTAACTGGGACAATGTACAAGTAAAATTTAAGGCCAGTACTAAAAGTGCCAGAGAGCTGGCCGAATCTTGGCTATCAAATGAGAACGCCATCAACAGACACTTGGACATAAATCCAGCATATGCAAACTTAAGAAGAACATGTTCATAATAAATAAACTGTACACCACCCCCCTCCTGATCACACTGACTTAGCCAAACCCCCCCCCCCCCCCCTCCCCCAACCTCCCTTCATCCTCTGATGAAGACCCCTGGCAGGGGTTGAAAGCTCAGGGATAAAAACTACTTTATGATACGTGATTCATTTCTTTCTCCCTTTGTGGATCTCCAGCTACAAATATGCAAACCATATCACAGACCTTCTCTTCCATTCGTACAACCTTCCGGCAAGAAGCCCTCCAATGTATTAGACGATGGGAAACTTCGGCAATCCGTGAAGCACACAGCTATGAAAAACTCTTCTTCCTCCAGTTGTATCGGGCATGATGTAACTCCGAAATGCTTACGATTCAATCCTCCAACGAACACCCCGAAGATGTCAACCATCACGCAACAATTTACAAAACGAGTTTTAGATGGACTTATTATGGAAACACACCGCCAACGAAGCTTTTACAGATCTGAAACTGCGAAGCAACGTTCTAAACTGGAAAACTTGCCCATTGCGTCTTTATCTCCTCAGCAAATGCTATATAGGGAGCATCCTTCATAAGTCTGTTGCAGAATGATCAAAATAGAAAGGACAGAGAACCATTTTATATGGCGTCAATATATACATTTACTCTGGTTGGTTTATTGGTCTACACCCAAATGACTTATATTAAAAAAAGCCTATTTCATTATATTCTTCTTCTTTTAATATCCTTTGTGTTTAGCTATCACACTTGAGATTTCTGTGTATGTAACAACTGCCCAATTGTATTGTTTACGGACATCTGCTGATCTCTTAATCATCCCTTGGTACATTTTGTGTATTACATCAACCTTTTAACCCTTTCTGTATCTCCTTAATGACATTTCAGAACAAATACTTATTTATTTCAATGTGCACTGCAAACCAAAATACAGTCGACCCTTGATATACGACCGGCTTGACATGCGAACAACTTGATTTACGACCAAAATTTTTATTTTGATTTACGACCAACATCTTGCGTTACGACCTGAATGCGGTCACGTGTATCCGCTTGCGCGATTGTAAACAAACAGAAACATTCCTATTAATGCGGCACTCATTCAATAAAATGTCAGGTTTGTAAACTCTCTTGCGACCTTCCCCCAACTAGAACACATGCCAAAGTCCAAAACTCTGTATGGAAGACTGTTTAATCTGTTGCTGGGGCAAAAGCCGGCTTAAGCTGTGCTGAGTCTCTCAGCCAAAGCAAACAGAAAAGATATCGATGGGTGATATGCATGTGATATCCCTGCCCGGCAATGGACAAGCAAGCTTCCACAGTCGCGGCAATTGCACTTCAGGACGCACATCAGCACGCACTTCAGCATGTCGTTCCCATTGAGTGGGGAGTGGGGGGGTCTCAGAAGAGTTCAGAAACAGTTCCTTGTATCATCGCAAGGAAATGCTGAGAAAAATTATCGTCAGAATAACTTGTAGGCAGGAGGAGATTAAAATTAACGCAAAAGAAGCTATTGAAAATGATTGCAAATGCCTGAGCGCAAGTTAAAGAAAGCCTTTACAAAGCCTTCAGTTTCATTATCACCCTCCTCCCTTCCTGCAGCCCAAAGATGTCAAATTAAATGGTGAGTACAGTATGAAATTGTTGTTTCTGGTAGGCTAGGCACTTTTTATTACTTTTTGGTTAGTACATTAGAAAAATTATTGGTGTTTTGGTAAATTATGCACATTATACAACCCTTTTTTTATTATGAAAAGGTTAAGTAAGTGTTGCAGTGGGAGGTTCGGAACGCATTATGGGTATTTCCATTATTTCTTATGGGAAAAATAGTCTTGACTTACAACCAACTTGAATTACAACCAGCCCTCGCGAACGAATTGAGTTCGTAAGTCAAGGGTCCACTGTACTTATTTACTGTTACCTCTAAATTATTATCTCATAAGAGGAAAAAAGTTAAATAAAAGATAATAATTAAAGTCCACATACTTATAATATTTACAAGGAGGACTTGTGTGTGTTTATAATTTATTCACTTTTTTACCCCATCCCAAAGACAAAGATTGATAATCTTTTCTAAATTCATACAGGGTTAGTAAGTGCGGACTTATTGGTGAATATGACTGGCATAGTGTCGAATAGTTTATAGTAACAGTGACTCCATAGTGGGAAGAAATTAAGGCATATAAAAAATAATTCCATAGATCATTACATAACACTCCAACAGTAATGTGTTAGCACTAGTAGAAAGCAAGGACATATACATTCATACCTTAGCAAGAAAGCATTTATTTAGCGGCTTTGACATCATGGACCATAAGGTGCATACTAATTCAGCGTGAGCAGGAACACTCAATAAAATTGAGTAAGAAAAAATTCAAGTCACGGTGAGATACGAAGAGGGCAGATTCACCAGTGTTTGTGCGTCAGCTTTTATCTGTCCAGATCAGGAATTTCCAGTTCCATTGTCTCTAAACACCACTCACATCTACAGTTATTCCCAGTTTATACTCAGTTTTTATACTGTTAGTATTATCAGTGTATAGACCTCCTAAATTTAACGCGTCTTTCTTTGAGGAATTCTGACTTAATGTCAATTTTAATTACAAACTATGACACACTCTTAATAGTCGGCGACTTTAACTTTCATATAGATAATCAGTGTGACCAAAAAGTAAAAGAATTCATGAACCTCCTGGACTCTTTTGATTTGAGACAGCTCGTTAATCAGCCTACACATAATGCAGGTCATACGTTAGACTTAGTAATTACTAAAGGACTAAAAGTTGATGTAAGGCAGGTCATTGATATTGGTCCATCAGACCATTTTCTTCTACTATTTAATATATTGTTAAAAAATCGCTTCTTTGACTCATCAGCAGCTTTAAAACTTACAAACATTCTAAGCAATCAGTCCTTTTATAGTGCCAACTATAAGAGCGAGGATAATGTAAATAGTAAGGTGGAAAGATTTAATACTAAAGTGAGGGCTGCTGTTGACATAGTTGCACCTGAAAAGACAGTTAAAAAATCTTCTAGCATTGTTATACCATGGAAGACCCAAAGAGTGTCTGATTTAAAGAGAACATGCCGTAGAGCTGAGCGTAAATGGAGGAAAACTAAACTAACTATCCACTATGAAATATTAAAGGTTAAAATAACAGAATACAATAACACAGTCCATCTTGAGAGGCGCTGCTATTTCTCTAAGATTATAAATAACAATGCTAGTAATCCCAGAGTCTTAATTCTCAACGATTGATTGTCTGCTAAACCCAGGTAACTCAAAAGAATGCCTCCAAAGTACTTCTAGTAAAACCTGTGAGGCTATTGCTGTATTTTTCAATCAAAAAATTAATGATATTAGAAATAACATAGTATATCTCCCCAACACTGAGGATCCTCCTAAACCCCAGTACTCCATTACAAACAAATTAAATTCTTTTACCAGGATAGATTTACCTGATTTACATAAAATAATTTCTCAACTGAAACCCTCTCCACCTGCGTCCTTGACCCAATACCAACAAGTTTTTTTTTCGGCGTGCTAATTGATAATATTCTTGATATAGTAAATTTGTCATTAGATACGGGACTGTTCCAGACTGTCTTAAGACTGCTGTAGTTAAACCCCTACTTAAGAAAAATAATCTTGACCCCTCTGCTCTTGAAAATTTTAGACCCATCTCTAACCTGCCTTTCTTAAGTAAAATTCTAGAGAAGGCAGTCATTATGCAGTTAAATGACCACCTCAATAAACATGCTATTCTTGATAAATTTCTAGGTCAGGTTTTAGAACAAATCACAGCACAAAAACTGCACTCGTTAAAGTAGTAAATGACTTGCGGGTAAATGCAGACAGAGGCCATTTATCTGTTCTCATCCTCCTAGATCTGAGTGCTGTATTTGACACCATTGATCATAATATTCTTAGAAATCACCTTAGTCAATGGGTGGGCCTGTCTGGCAGTGTCTTAAATTGGTTTGAATCCTACCTGGCAGGGAGAAAATTCTTTGTTAGTTGTGGTAATTACAATTCAAAGACACATGATATCCTATATGGTGTTCCACAAGGCTCTATCCTGGGTCTGCTGCTCTTCTCAATCTACATGCTTCCGTTAGGTCAGATTATCTCAGGGCACAACGTGAGCTACCACAGCTATGCTGATGACACACAGCTGTTCCTATCAATAGCACCTGATGTCCCCAATTCTCTTGATTCACTAACACAATGTCTTACTTGTATTTCTGAATGGATGAATAGTAATTTTTTAAAGCTAAATAAAGAGAAAACTGAAATTTTAGTGATTGGCAATAATGGATACAATGAGGCTATTAGAAACAAACTGGATGCATTTGGATTAAAAGTCAAGACAGAGGTAAAAAGCTTAGGGCTAACTGTTGACTGTAATCTGAATTTTAAATCGCATATTCATCAGATCACTAGGACAGCATTTTTTCACTTAAGAAACATAGCAAAAGTTAGACCTCTTATATCATTGAAAGATGCTGAGAAATTAGTTCACGCGTTTGTTTTCAGTCGACTAGATTACTGTAACGCACTCCTCTCAGGACTACCCAAAAAAGACATAAATTGTTTGCAACTAGTGCAGAATGCAGCTGCTAGAATCCTAACTAGGAAAAGAAAATCCGAGCACATTTCTCCAGTTTTGATGTCACTACACTGGTTCCTTGTGTCATTCAGGATTGACTTTAAAATTCTGCTTATAGTTTATAAAGCCTTAAATAATCTTGCCCCATCTTATATATCAGAAAGTCTGACATCTTAGATTCCAAATCGTAACCTTAGATCCTCAAATGAGTGTCTCCTTAGAATTCCAAGAGCAAAACTTAAAAGAAGTGGTGAGGTGGCCTTCCACTGTTATGCACCTAAAATCTGGAATAGCCTGCCAATAGGAATTTGCCAGGCTAATACAGTGGAGCACTTTAAAAAACTGCTGAAAACACATTTTAACATGGCTTTCTCATAACTTCACTTTAATTTAATCCTGATACTCTGTATATTCAATTCATTATAATAACTATTCATGGTGGCTCTAAAATCCGTAATAACCCCTACTCTCTCTTCTGTTTCTTTTTCCGGTTTCTTTGTGGTTGCGGCTTGCGCCACACTACTCAAAGCACCGTGATTTTCCAACATTGATGGATTAAAAGCCAGAAGTCTGCATGACCATCATCATCAAGTCCTTCCGTGAGAACCTTAAATACAAAGAGGACTACTTAATTTATATTAGGTAGAATGCCCAGAGGGGACTGGGCGGTCTCGTGGCCTGAAACCCCTGCAGATTTTATTTTTTTCTCCAGCCATCTGGAGTTTTTTTTTTGTTGTTTTCTGTCGTCCCTGGCCATCGGACCTTACTCTTATTCTATGTTAACTAATGTTGTCTTATTTTAATTTCTTACTTTGTCTTTTATTTTTCTTTTCTTCATTATGTAAAGGACTTTGAGCTACTTTTTTGTATGAAAATGTGCTATATAAATAAATGTTGTTGCTGTTGTAAATAACAGCAAAAGTTCTTTAATCTATTAATTGAAATCATTTAAATTTAATAAAAAGTGCTGAGCAGTTTAGTAATCCAATGCCAAATTTTAAAAATGAAGCCAGTGCAGTGTCAGTCCTGTTGGATGTTTGACATTTTGGAGAATGATTTGGAGGAGTTAGTTCTCCTTGAAGGCTATGTCTGCAGGAGCTCATCTTGAGCTCAGTGTCGCCAAACTAGAGGAAAAGTTGGCTGGCTTGCATTGTAGTAAAGAATTACTGGACCTGACCCAGGTGTCCTTTAGAGAGATACTCTGCAGGAGGAGACTCCAGAACAGACAGGAAGAGAGAGGTGTGTCACAGTCGTAAGGCAAAGGGTGCACACTTTGGGAGCATCAAAAACCCAGAACTGGAAGTGTCAATCCGTTATCAGGTCCTTACGGAGCTGGGGCCTCATATATAAATAGTGCATATGCACAAAAATGTTTCTTATGCCCGTTTCTATGCTGATATCACGATGTATAAAAACTAAACTTGCCATAAAAGCCACACACATTCTCACAGTAGCACAAACCATTGCATACTCGTGTTTTCTGCTCGGTTTTGCAAACTGGCACCATCCAACATCAAAGCAGTGCTACTGTTCCTGTGTAGTTTTACTTTCTTTTTTAGATTCACATCCCTGACGTGGCTTCAGCAAGTACACTGAAATTAACCGATTATTGTTTATTAAATTAAGGCATCTAATTGTCATCAACCTGTAACAATATAATAGTCCACAAAATGGCCAAACTATTCCAAATATCACAGCTGCTTTAGTATTGTTATTTTCAGTGCAACACTCAGAGTATTTTAACCCACTGTATCTGAATGTGGAATCACAGCTCTACAGCAGCTGATCGGAAGGCTCTACAGCAGATTGTGTCTAGAGCACAGATGACTACCGGGATACAACTTCTAGAACACGCTGCCTCTGTCATGCGTATGGTTTATTTGAACTTCCCCTATTCAGCAAATGTTTCAGAGGATTTCCTGCAGGTACCTAGAGGTTCAGAAACTGTTTCATCCCAAGAGCAATAAGCACACTCAATCCGTCCATTAAGTGCTCCTGGTAGAACTGTTTGTACTTATAAGTACAATTACCGCACTGTAACCTGTGCAATATTACAACTGTATGGCAAATCTTTAACACTTTATGAACTATTTTTACTATCTGCACTATATGTATATGTATATTGTACTTATGCTTTCATATTGTATATTTTTCATTGTTTTTTATCATATTATTTCTTTATTATCATTTTATAGGAAAATAAGTTTATGGAGGATTTGCATATTGAATCTCATTGTACCATACAATAACAATAAAGGAGTTCAATTCAATTCAATAGAAGAGAGCGCATATTTATAGGTGATGACGACTGGCTTCTAAGTTGATTTAGATTTCCAAGAGCTCTTGATATTATCTTTAAGATGAAATGCATTATTTATATTCCATTATACAGATAAATTTTTAACTTCATTTAAATAACATACTGTTAATAATTAAATGTGTGGGCTTGATGGTGCAGCATGCGTCCCTTCTAGAGATTCTTCCTGTCTCTCGCTGTCTGCTTGGTCTGACTGGCACGACCCTTGATGGATAGATGGATGGAATAATTAAACACGTATCATGAAGATTTTTCAGTGCTCTTTAAAAGTTTGAGAATCGGAGTTCTAAGCTTACAGATGGTTTGACATTTATTACAGAGTTTATTGTGTGGTAATTGATGACATGGAGAAAGAAAAGGAAGGACATGAATTGGAGGTCATTTCTCCACAGTATGATCACTCCACATTTTCTCTGTAACCGTGTCTTCTTGCAGGACCTCACCCTCCTTAGCATGGTACTTCTCTTTCACTAATTTAACATATTGTGTTCCTGGGATGGGAGCTCTGGTACTTACTCCACACAGAGTGTAGAAGTCAAACCAAAGGAGAATTCTGTCGGCTCAACTGATTATTCAGGCTTCTGACTGTGTGGGTGTCTTTTCTTCACTGCAGGCTTGTTCCACTTGAGCTCTGCTATAATTGTATAAGGTTAAATGGGTTTGGAGAAAGTTAATTAGAATGGCTTTTTGGTGATTTTGAGAGAAATTTCTTACATTGAGCCTGTACACTGAAACAGAAAATTTTTTGGCTTGGTGTTTACTTTTTTGGTAACCTTTTTAAAACAAAATTTCCAAATAATGATAAATAAATTGGAGCCAACCTGAAATCCACAGTAGTAGAACAGTCTCAATCTGATTATTAAGAGCAAGCTCAGTAATTCTGCTGGAATGTCTTTATGAAAAATAATTTTATATAATAGGACATCTAAATGATTTAAATAGACAGGAAACAATAGAGAGGATTGGAACCAGGAAATGGAAGCACGGAAATGGGGGAACAAAGTCACATAAAAGACATGGATCAGAATCAACAAAAGCAAAATAGAGCTAAATAAAAAAAAAAGATATGAATTAGTCACTGTCAAAAATATCATGTTAAGAGGTCCTAACCTTAGCCTCCACTTTCACAAAAATCCGTAATGGGTTGAGAGTTTTAAGAGGGACATCCAATACATGGATGCCAGAAGCTGCCATCTTATATAGACTGTCCATGATGTTATTACAGGTCATGTGACGTCCATGTCACACAACCAGTAGTGGGCATAGTGACATAAACAGCATCGATGTGACCATTCAAAAAACAGCACAAAATGGTGTCAGCAAAAGGACAACAAAATAATTCAATAAGTATAAAAAATTGTATATACACAATAATAAGTGCCCAAATACAGTAACATAATATCACTTATATTTTCCAAGGCTAATAAAACACATTTAAGCATTAGGCAGGCATTCAGCAGCTTCATAACTACCATATTTTGCACACTTCATTTTTTAAATGCTGTTAAATATAGGAATATAGAAAGCATATATATGTTGTGCTTTTTAGAATTAAGTGGTCAGTAAGTGTTATATTATTAATGGGCACTGTTCCTTACATTATTTTGTTACATACATTTTCTACTCGTATTTTCTGTACAGTGTTTACTTAAATATAAATAGAAAGTTACTCCAATTGAGTAAATGTGACTCAATTTGGCTATAGTACAATAGCACATAGATTTGTCTACTTTTACACTTATTTCTGACATGTCTCGTTCAATAAACTAAAATATGAATGAAAAGTAAAACACATTCATTTAAGAGTGCTTCAGTGATCTAACCGTTTTCTTTGACACTTCTTATAATAGTTGCCTGCCTGGAATGCAGAACAGATATACAGTGCCGGGTTTAAAATAGATTGTTTTCCCCAGTGATCAATAATTTCTGCCAAAAAATGAATGTTATTAATAGGTAAACTCGTTAAATTTGTGGAAGCCAGTTAAAAAAATGGAAAACACTTGTAAAGAAAAAAAATGTAACATATTCAAAAATACACCATGATTAGGCTTCATGTCTGATTATGGTAAAAGAAAGAATTACAGACATACATATAAATGAGAAAACTGCAGCCTGAAGTCAATTACAGATAACATGGATGAAGCTAAGCTATTCGTTCAGGAATACAGAGTCTCACTCCACTTCTTGCAGTATAGGGAGGAGTCAGATGTTTAAGGTGGGGCTGGATGTTGGTCTTGCGTAGATGCTTAGTTGCCATGTTGCCAAAGAATCTACACTCAATTTGTTCTGCACATTTAATGTATTGTATCTAACTTACAAAGCTACCATATCACTGTCTAGAGGCCATGGTACACTACAGCTAAAACATCAACTAAAAGGCTGTTGTATTGAGAAAGATAATAGAGCTTTCAGGAAATTCTGAAATTATTATTGTAATTATGTCAACTTACAAAACTGCACAAATTTTGTGGTAGAACACATTAGGCTACTGTTTATTGTGTGATCTGGCTGCATAACCTGTGTCTATATAATTTCTTTATCGAATCAAGTAATGGTATTAAACTCTGGAAAGTAATCACAAATGACTAAGTATAACTATGGGAGCACCAAGAAGAAACACACACATACACAGGGAGAACATGCAAAACTCCACCTGGAGTTTACCCAGGACTTGAACCTCATTCTTCTTGATGCAATGCAGCAGAACTGCCACTGCAATACCGTGCTGCCCCACTAGTTAAAAATCATATTTCAAAATTCACACCAACCTTAGTCCCCATCCAAGCCTGCAATGCACCCTCCAACAGTACCCATGCTAACAACCCTCATAAACACACTGTGCAAATTCACTGACATACACACCTCCACCTCCAACAACGGCCGGACCTGCTTTACATGCCTCACAGGTACTGATATCTGCAGCTGCAACACCCCTATCACTAACTAGACCTGTGTTGTCTCTTTAGTCAACATCCTTGACTTGACTTCTGTCCCAGATATTAGCCGACTCTTTTCTACTCCTGTATTCATCAACAGTAGCCTTAATGCCACATAAAGCTAAATTACGGTTTCAGAAGCAGACAAAATTAAACTGGAAAGAGGAGTGGAAAATAACAAAGAATTTGAGAAGCCACCTTGAAATGAAAATACATTAGCATTAAGGAGGACATAAGAGCATTAAAACATAGCCACTGAAACATTCCATAATGTAATCTTTGCTGTGGAAAAAAAAATTTTTTTCAGTCAGTTAAACCAATTCATGTGCAGAAAAAATTAAAGGGGCCAAGCCATTCTGTAATCTGTGAAATATATCACTGCAATACAATGCAGAGTATGGCCAAATTAAATCTTTGAACATTTATGGTGGTAATTTCAAAAAAGTTTTCACAGAGCATGTAGTTCTAAGTTGACTGTATATTAGAGTTTGAGCCCACAGTTTCCTACTACAGTCAATGCAATGTATAACAGCTGAAAAAATATCTGGACCTGCCTATGTAGCAACAGAGTACCTTCATACATTTATTAAATATCTAGTTAGTGGTATCTCTTCCAAACCAACAAGATACAGAGCACAAAGAAAGATATAGTGTTTAAAGCTTTTCCACAAGGACTAACTGAGGCCCTTGATGCAGAGGACCATAAAAGGTTTTAGGTTGACCATCTGTATGCCTAATGATGCTGGATTGGAAAGAAAGATTTAGGACCTGTTAAAGCAGAAATCACTCCTTCACAATATCATCAATGTGTCACCGTGATGGTTTTGGATCCAGACGAGATCTGCTTTTGGAAAGCAATCCTAGTTATGAGATTAAGGAGGGTAGTATTATTAGGATGTTGGGATTTACTAGTATTTGGTGTATTCTTTTATATTGTAAGTTACTTTGTTTTGTCTTTAACTGACCAATTCATTTTGAATTTAGTCGATTAAAAGACCCTGATAGAAAAAAATGAATCTAGGACATTGTCCTGAATAAAAAGCTCTGATGATATTGAGGTCTTATCGTTTATTTGCTTTTTATTGATTAATTTAATTGATTGAATATTTCTTTGAACCAAGTCTATTGTTATTTATAGTTACACATTGTTGTAATATTTATCAATTAGTATAAAGAGGCCCCAGTCAGTTCGGATGGGCTGCAATACCTCTAGCATCATCACACCGAGCACTGGAGCTCCGCAGGGCTGCGTGCTTAGTCCTCTGCTGTTCACCCTGCTAACTCACGATTGCTCAACCATGCATAATACCAACCACATCATGAAGTTTGCGGATGATACGATGGTGCTGGGACTGATAAGAAAGGATGTTAAAACAGCATACAGAGATGAGTTGAAACAACTGTCTGCATGGTGTGAAGACACAAATCTATTTCTCAATGTCGACAAGACAAAAGATAAGTGTGGACTTCAGAAAATCACATCCTGCCCACATCCCACTCAGCATCAACGGTTCAGATGTGGAGATTGTTAGAAGTACCAAGTTCCTCGATGTGCACATAACTGAGGAACTTACGTGGACGCATAACACCTCATTACTAATCAAGTAAGCTCACCAGAGACTACACTTCCTGAGGCGGCTGAAGCGAGCAAGTCTTCCCCCTTCCATCCTCACCATGTTCTACAGAGGCACCATTGAGAGTGTTCTGACAAGCTGCATCACTGTCTGGTATGGCAACTGCAACATATCTGACCGCAAGCACCTGCAAAGGATAGTAAAGATAGCAGAGAACATTATTGGGGTGCCTCTCCCTTCACTACAGGACACATTTTACAAATGCAGTGTCCACAAGACCTGCAGCATTGTGCAGGACCCCTTACACCCCTCACATGGACTTTTAACACTTCTGCGATCCAAGAGAAGATACTGCAGCATCAGAGCCAGATCTGCCAGGTTGCAGGATAGTTTTTACCTCCAAGTTGTCAGACTCCTTAACACCATGCTGCCCCCTGGGATCTTCCACACTGCCTCAACCACCTCTAAAAACCCGCTGACAGAGAACTTTTATACATGCAAGCCACTTTCCTGCAAAGATTAGTTTGCATATAGATAAGAACTGAAAACCTCATACTGACCTTTAAGTATTTTGCACACTGCATTTTGACATTCTTTGACATACTTCTGCTGTGAAACATTCTGACCTGACATTGTTTCACGTCTTAAACAACTATAATACACTGAGTCATGCAGCCATTTCTGTACTATCTCACACTGTGCTGTATTATCTATTATTTATTTATCACATATTTATTGAATAAATTTATATATCTAGATTGCACTTTTAATTTTAATTTTTATTTGCACTTCATGTTGTTACACTGTTGACTGAGCTTCACAATTTTGTCTACCTATATACTTGTATATGGTTGAGAGGACAATAAAGTTTGTTTTGACTTTGACTTTTGACAAGTAAAGTGATCATCAAAAAGAATATTGCACAAGGCTGACAGAAGCAGACTGTTTTTATTTGATCAATTTGAACCAATTAAATTCTATTATTTTAAATGTAAAAGAAACACAGTTAAACACACATTTAGTAATATATGAAAATCAACAAAATTTATATTGCTTTTTTGTGGCTAACTGCATTTTTCAAACAGATTAAGACACATCATGCCAAACAATGTTTTCTATAACCTGTGCCATTTATTTATTTAAACAATATTTTGATGTTGATTTGAAACATTTCTGTAATGAATACTTGATTTGGTAAAGTTGCATGTGGTTGAATGACCGTATAAAAAAAGAGAAGGATGTGAAATGATGCAAAAGGCGTATGGGCCTTTGTATAAAACACAGTGTTAAACATTTGTTACAGGAAATCTTGCAAAGGAATGACCAATGAAAATGGTTTGCGATGGTGCATCACCAACATTCAGATCCTCCCCAAAGTTTAATCTTCTCCCTGTTCTGCAAACTGCACAAAGACAGTCTCAAGATTTGTCCAGAAGTGTTCCTAGGACAGGGTTTAAAGGCAAGTGGTTGAGTTATTGAACCTATATAGATTGGCCCAGAAATACAGCAGAAATGTCTTCTTTTATGTTTATTTGTTATTGTTGACTTTTACCCTTTGTTCATTCTTCCCTTTATGGTTTTTAATTAAATGACCACATATTTTTGGTCTTCTGGGGTTTGTTCTGGACTTGAAGATGCTAGGGTTGCGCATCGATAATATAATAACCATAAAAGGAAAAGTGAGAGAGTGGGAATAAGTTTACTTCCGGTAGGCACTAGTGTAAATGGTAGACTCTACATTAGAAATGGTAGAGCCTATGTTAGAAATTTTGGTGGCTTTTATATGGTGAAATACACAAGAAGTGGTGCCAGAGGCAGGTTATTCATTCTTCTTCCAGGTTGTTGACTTGCTAGCTATAGGACAGAGAGACAAGAATATAAGTTACTGTGCAAACTCCAGATCTGCCCCTTGTGTCCCCATTATATCAGTCCCCATAAAGGCTGCAGTGTGATTGCACATTTGGTACACTTTAGTGTTTGCAAATGTTATAGAGATTAAGTAAATATTATTTTTGTCATTACAAATGCCAATGTACATAAATGCCAAAGTCTGACAAAAATATGATTTGATAAATACTGACTACTGAGGCCATATTAATATATTTTTTATTTTAGAGAATGACATCAAGTTTTTTAAGTTATTTTTATATTTCCATCCTTATTAATCATTGCACTAATTAAAAAGATGATGTTGAAAATTAAGTCTATGAAAAAAAAAACACTGTCTTTTTCTAGTTTACTTGAATTTCTGTAATGCATGCTGTACTCCCTGTCTGCCAAAAACTTACAATGCTTTTCAGATCTTTCATGTGGCCTCCATGGCCTTTTAGTCTGCTTCGTGATTATTAACACTAATTGGTATCCTTGTTTAATTAGAATTGGATTAAAATGTAAAAACTGGCTGCCACTGATCAAATACAGCCGCACTGTTGGTGATGCCAGACCGAGCTTAATGTTTGAAAGTGTCATATCTCAATAAGAAGCTGAACTCCAATCAGCTAGTACAATTAAAATTAAAATAAAAATGGAAAAATAGCCTAAAAGGCGCATGTAATTTTCTGTTGTTAGGCAGCTTAGTTAAAGTATTAGTTGAAAGAAACAAAATGAATCACTTTTGAATTCTTTAGATGTAATCATATGTTGAAATAATTCAACAAGGATTTTTACAGTGTGTTCTGCTAGTATGCATTTTTTGACTGTTGTGAGCATTTTATTAGTGCTGTATAATCCTTTAATTAAGGTCAAAATCAGTTTAACTTTAATTGGTCAAAATTAAACATCTTATTTTTTAAATGATTATAGACTAAGAACAACATTTATTTGTCATTAAGTGCTAGCAAAGACTAAAGTATTATAAAATGTAACTTATTAGCAAGAAGTGCACAATATCAATAATATACCAGCTCTGGAATTAAAGGATTAAAATATACTGTATATGCAGTAAATTTATTTGTCATTATCTGCTAGCAAAGACTAAATTATTATAAAATCTTAATATTTTAAACTTATTAGCACATAGAGCACAATATCAATAATATACTAGTTCTAGAATCAAAGGATTATATATACACAGTATATGTACTGTAAAGTGCAGACAAAAAAATGTCAAAGAGTTGGGGCAGCACCCTGTATAATTACTAAAGTAGCACAAAAGTAACACAAAATACATGCAAAAAGATGCGGATGCGTGTTTGCAGATGAAAGCTCAAAACACGACTAATTCAAAATATCTGGTCCTACAGGTTAAAGGCAGATAGAGGCAGGCCCAAGAGGGTGGACAACTGAAGTGATGTCAGTGGTGGAATGGTTGCCAATCTTCTGCTCTGCTGATGGAGGAAGAAAGAAGGCATTAGAACAGCACCATCCCCTGGTTCGGTGGGTAAATACCATTACCAGTGCCCTTAAGCTGCCTCCCAGGTGCATGCATGTGAATATATACTGTATAATGTGTGTAATATATAGTATATAATGTGTGTGTGTGTATTTTTTATACTGTATATGAATAAACTATATATATGAGGGACAGCATGCTAGGATTAGCAGTCTAGCTGGTGGTGGTTTGGGGTCCTTAGCTGGACGGGACACCCATAACATGGAAGGACAGGGGAGAGCAATAATTCCTGCCCCCTGTATACTAAATGTGAGCAGCCTGGATATCAGTGCCCATTTGACACCCACAGGGAATGCCAGGAATTGTAATCTGATAAAGCAGCCCTGCTGGGGTCGGTGGATGCCACAAAGGGGTGCTGCAGAGAGCTACACTCCCTACTATTTGGGACTTCCATAATGCCTGGAAGAGCTTCCACTGTTCGAAGCCCAGGAACCAAAAGTACTCCTGGCTTCTCCATAAAACGGACCACAGTGCCTTGTCCAAGCAAGTCAGAACTGGAAGCAGAGACAGGTAACAGTCACCTTGGAGGAGTAGCAGTGCGGAGAGAGAGAGGGAGGGAGGGAGGGAGAAGACTTGTATAGTTCTGTTTTATACAGGATATTTGGAATGAATGCCCCTTTATTTGAATCCGGAACAATGTTCATGCATCGGGGTTTGACTATATAGAATTAATAATTCTAAAGAAATGCATTATTTTTATAGCTACTAATAACACCACCTTTTTTTTGTTTTATAAAAACTGGTGGCATACACATGTAAGTAACAGTTTGAGATGCAAAAGAAATGAGAATCCTGTTTGTACTTTTTATCAATATATATGAAATGCTAAACTCGAATCTGTCACATGATTACTTGCAAACAACTTTAGGTAGAACCATGATCTTGGTCTTATGACCTGATATGTTCTGGAAATTCAACACATTTTCGATGGTGGCAAGCTCAGCAAAGTGTTTATTACTGCACGTTAATCACAAAATCAAGCGACGCTCATTGAAAGAAAAGAAGAGCAGCAACATCTGCTGACTGTCAACTAAATTTCAGAGGTCAATCACCTGACAATGAACAACATAATTGGAAGAAAGAGAAAGAAGAGCATCTGCCGAGTTTCAACCACATCACGGAAGCTAATTAAGAGATGAAAACTGAGAAAAAATAAGCAGACAAGACACTGAAGCAAACAGACAAGCAACAAGTAATCCTAATTATAGCATTACCTACAAAGCTAGGTCATCCTGGTGGCCATAAAACCTGTAATAAAATCACAATCCCGACAAGCACATTAATTGATAATTCCCCCAGTACATGCTACGTTCATTTTCGGAATTCATTATAAATAATAAGTATTGTGTTCATTAATTATCAAACATCAAACTTTTTTACACATCAATAAAGGACAACAAAGTGACCTATTTATGACAAAGTGAATCATAAAACCAACTGATAACCACCATAATGATGGAAAGAAAAAGAAGAACAGTGACATCTGCTGAAAGTCAGGCAAAACGCAGAAGACATTTAACTTATAATAAACAAGAAACAGTAAGACAACATGACGCTCAACCACACTGACAAGCAAGAAGTAATCCTGATCATAGAACAATTCAGTATCAAACACAATATCTCATAGGCAGGCAAAACAAAGTCCAGGGCACACAATACAGGAATGTCCCAAACACAGAAATGCATGGTGGTGATTAAGATTGTCAAAACTTCCAACCAAAAGAAAGTATTGCTTTTACATCCGTACATTGATTTTTCTTTTAAATTCAACTTAATAAAGTTATGTTATTGATGTGATCAATGTCACACTGAACTATTTAATGTTGAAAACCATATGCAGACAGTGCTTTTACATTCTTAGATAAATATTTGTTTGAAGAGAGCTACTTAGGAAAGTTAAATTTCCATTGTGATCACTGTGAAGCTGTATTTCTTAATATTGAATACAAAAGAATGTATGTCCACATGGAAATGTTCAGCTTGCTAATAAAGGATCACCTTCAATTTATGACTTTAGGTCTGTGTGTCTCAATTGTCTTCTAAAAAATTCTAAAGGTTTAAGCAGATTTTTGTACTGCTACAAAAATTTGTAACATTTGTTTTTTCAAGTGGTCCTGTTCTGGGTGTTCATTGCTGGTTTTGTCTTTAGCCAGTAGCAAATCTGCCTTAATAAAGAATAAGTGTCTGTGTATCTGTGCATCCATCCAGTTGTTATGTCTCTGTAAATCCAGCAGAAGGCGCATCACAGACATTTGTAATAATAAAATGCATTGCATCTGTCATTCCAACAGATGGTGCATCACTAGCATTTGTAAACTGCAAACGTTAATACTAAGGTTGATTACTTAGATTTTAAATCTTCTTAGACAGATAGCACAGTTATTTGAAATGTAAAGTAAGTACAAATTTTCCACCACCTGAGCAGAGTAGCCTCCATTTATATGAAACAACGTTCTGTTGAAAAAATTAACATTTTCATGAAGTTGGAACTTGAGTGATGTAGTTCCACAATATATCAATAATTTGAAGTTACAGAGCAGGTTAAGTGATTGTTAGCCAATTATTGGAATAGCAGAAGACAAATTTTGTGTTTGATAATTTTGTCTATATATATACATATATATCACAAAATACATTGTATCCTTCAGTGTTAATTCACTGTAATTGATATGTCTCATATGAATTCTTCTGCTTTCTTTCATCGTTATATTTTTACAATTTTGGAGGGGCACCATTAAAACTTAATTATTAAAGAATAAACCCAAAAGTGAAATTCTCGCCTCCTAATAATATACCTTCAGACACAACACTGTACCATATTTTCATTCATCCATTCATCTGTTTTAATTTGCTTTGTCCAGTACTCAGTTGCTTGCTTATAACTTATCGTGTTTCCTCACGAGAAGTAAAGCACATCCTTCACCTGCATTACTATCTTAAGTTAACCTCATTATTACAGAAAAAAAACTGACAGACCTCAAACATTGCTGTATTGAATTTCAAATTTATCAGACAGCTAACCTACATACTATGTGCATTGACCTTCCACAATGAAAGCAATGGGCTTGCATATTGCATTATTTCCTGCTACTTTTTTATGTCAAGATGCTTTTACAAAATTATAATCGATTCAAATTGCCTGCATCAGTCAATTTTATCCGTTTGTATGCACATTTACCTTAAAGCAAGTTTAAACATCAGAAGAATATGCATTTCCAATGTATGGAGTAATTCATTCATGTTACTCTTACCTCTTTACACGAGGAAAAAAAAGCTCAAAGCATGCTGTTATATTTATCAATTTGTATAACACAAATCATATACTTGCAATGTTGTAGTTCATTCATGCTTTTGATTTACAGTCTGGAATGCACAAGATTAAATTCAAATTATGTTTTCAACTAAAGATGACTTTGAACACCATACTGCCTTACTCTTTTTTATGAAATTTAGAGATAGGATTTATCCCTAATCCACTTTTTATTGCGATCGATTTCACTCTCTTAAAGCTGTAATAAGCATCTTATTAGGATTTGTCTAGGACCCCCATCCCTAGACCCTCCTTTGCCCTGGGCCTTCCAATCCACTGCATGATCACATCTTCAGAGAGAATTGACCTTTCAACACACCCCTCCAAGTGGCCTCCAACATGATGGAGCTGGGCTGGAAGGATAGAGAGCAAGCAGGTGCTTATCAAACTCAGCGCACTGCACACTCACTGTTATAGAAATTACTTGGATGAGCCAAATGTAGAGGAGGCATCATGAAACAGTACATACAACTGTTTATTAAAGATGATTGTGCAAAGAACAGTTGCCAAAAGGCACAAGACAAAAATAAAATTCAAAAAACAGATATATAGTCAAAAGCACAAGATTACAAAATGGGGCTTGGAAGAAATATGAAACCAGCTATAGAACTGTTGCCTGTAACCTCTTACCAATCTCATCTTTCATATTGTAACCCATGTATTCAACCCTCTGGACCACTATCAACAGGCTGCTGGGAGTTAACTTTTACTTGTAGTCGTTTACTTCAGTATTTTACCACCAATCAATGAAAAAACATCCTGTTGAGCCCTTAATGGGCTGTAAATAGATAAGGAATAAACAATCTTAGCCTTCGGATTGTTAATGTTCAATTGGACAGATATAGTGAGTTTAAGCTTTTAATTAAAAAAGTCATTCTTATCTGTATAGTAACCAACAGTAACAAATATAAAACAATACACAAAATTATAAAACCTGAGTTAATGCAGTCTTCATTCAGTCCCAGTCATTCCCCAGATGGTCTGGTTCCTTAATTACAGATTCTTAATTGAAAATGTAAAGAAAGAATTCTTGCCAGAGAGAGCTCCCTGGAAAGTATCCAACAGCTAAGCAGATACAAAGCTCCATTTAAATGTTTAAGCATCCATTTGTACTTTTTACAAAATTTAGAAAAGCAAAAGGAAGCTCCATTTTGCAATAAATGACAAATGAACTGAACTGCAAAAACTCTTTTTGAAAAAAAATCTAATAAAATGGGAGCCACATTCTCCCCTATCCACCCAAATTAAGCGCATGCACTAATCTTTCTTTCTGCTAGAAGGGCTGATAGTTTTTAAAAAACATGGAAAATGGCACTACCGGTAATTCACTTCACCCAAGCTCAAAATTCCAATGGAAATAAAAAGCTATACTTTCTAACTAAGGAAAATATTCTAAAACTTTTTTTTGATTTTCAGCTTTCCCAGAATACACTGCACTTCTATTGAGCATGATAGGACTTTCATGCTTTCTTACCTGAAATTTGTTAGCTGAAAAGATTAATATATAAGGACCTAGTTAGACCTTTACAGAAGCAATATGAGCTTCTGCAATTTAATTTCTCCACATTTCCCTGTAGTAGTGCTAACATGCAGGAATCTCCCGAGACAACACCAAAGATCAGTGGATCCCAAATCTGCTTACAGCAGGGTTCTCAGGAAGGTGGTTGGGATAATGTTATAAATGGACCTTGTCTCCTTTGCTCAGGGGAGCTTAGAGTTTGGAGACGACTGGTGACAAGCGGTCAGCAGGACATAGGGAGGAAGGAGCCCAAATTAGTGGAAGGTTAGCAAGGGAAACATTTTAACAAAGTAGCTAGGGATTACTATTGTGTAGATAAACACCTCTGCCACCAGGGCCTATTATTTCTGTTTTGTTTTTTCATTAGAGTTCCCCTGTCTCACTGTTATTAAAGCCTTTGTTTTGTCTTGAAAGCAGGATTACTGTGAAATCCAATTAAAATAAATCTGATTTGGATTAATTCCATTCCAGAAAACCAGGATTCCACCAAACCCATGTTTTTAGAACATATTAAGCCAAAAATTGCGTGATCTGTGAGGCCAAAAATGCAGATAACTCGGCAATCCTGCTTTATATAGGATTGGCATGTTGCAGAAGAAAGATTTCACAAAATCCAGCTCAGTTACTTGGACAACCAATACTCTGAAACTAACCTGCAAAACAGCAGGGTTAACATAAAGGTTTAACACTTTGATTCAGCAGCTGTAGCAGTAGAGGCGTGGAGCCACCTCTAACACCCTCAGGTACCACTCTGAATCACGAGGTAAAAGCACAAGACTTCTTTATTTGTCTTCTGCATAGTGCACAAAGCACCCTCCACTCCACACTCATAAACAATAAACTCAATACTACAAACCAATCCTCCTCGCCCAGACACTTCACCACCCTACCTCCCAGCTTAGCTCAATGTCTGGGCTTTCCCACAATCCTTTTATACACCCTGACCCGGAGGTGTTCCTGGCCAACCAGTCCACAGTTCCTTTTCCCTTCCGAGTCAGGGTAAACAGTCCTTTTTTTCACCCCGGGAGCACGTCGTTCTTTCCTGTCACATGACCGTGACGTACTCCCGGGTTATAGGGCACATAAGAGTCCACGAGCCCCCTTACAGCGACTCCCGGTGGCCCCCAAGGTATCCAGCAGGGCTGTGTATAAAAACTACATAGTCCATGAGGCCCTGCTGGAACTCGGGGCACGTCCACGCTGCTGGGAGAGCTCCTCCTGGCGGCCTGGGGGTGAGGGCCGGAGTAGAAAGCCGGCAATCCTTCACGCAGCATAGCATCCAATCATAAGATCAAACATTGTAAATGTCCTGGCAGGAATACTGATCCCAACTACACCATTGGAAGAAACTGCCAACAAAATGTTGAAAATGACATGCCCCTTACTGAATGAGAAATCAACATATAAGCACTCCTTCGCCAAATTCTGTCCAGAGAAACATAACGAGACCACAATTGGACATTCTGTCATTCCCAGAGGAGTGTCTGCATAAACATTGTTCTACATTTGAAGCTTTAATAAATATATGGATTCAACGGGTTGGAAAATGAATGAATGAATGAATGAATGAACCTTCTAAAACATGACATGTTCAGAGTTGACACATCGTGGATTTGAGCTCACTATGATGCAAATCATGGACATTTCCCCTTTTTTTCACAATATTGGAAATGCCACACATATTGGCTTAGTGATTGCAGAAGTGTGCCTAACTTTGAAGCAGTGTCTACTTAAACACACACACACACCAAAACAAATAATTAACCATCATTGAAGAGAAATTCCATAGAGTTGCAGGTAGGACAATCAAATTTAAACTACTGTGGCATTTCTGAGAGATTACAACTGATAATCCTCGCTGGTGGAACAAGCTTCCCATCTTTATCCCTATTTGGAGACCCTCACCCTTTAAAGAAATGCCACTGAACAAGCGCCCTCTCTTGAGTGGATGCCTATCCCTGATATGATTATTAATGTCACTTTGATTCTGGGTTTTATGACAGTAGCTCATTTGACTGAAGACATTTCTGAATGAAATGCAAGTCTGTATATCAAATACTTAGTACAAATATCAATGTGCCCTCATATCCATTCTTAAGATACTCTGAGATGCTGAACAGATAATTACAGATATTGATGCTGAAAGTCCTGGGGCTCAAGTTTGGATAAGGCAAGCTACCATTCAAAGACGGAGTAATGTGAGTCTTTTATTGCACATTTGTACATGACAGTAATTAACCTTTTATTTCTATTGGATGTAATCACTATGCAGTACAAGGCTCAGTGCAAGCAAGAGAGTGTTCCACATCTCTCACGGTAACGACTAGAAAAATTCCATATAATACACCTATTGCCATGGGACTTGGATGTTTTTAACATTATTATTGCAATAAATGGAATACAATGTCTGATTTAGGGTACATAATGTTTCAAGTAAACTAATATTGCCAGGGGTAAATTTTGCACAATGTAAAAGTTTACCACACAAAGTTTTTTTTTCACAGGCTCCACTGAGTAACTGTTTTATGCATTCATTCTTTCAGCAATATTACTTCATACCATCTCCATTTCCTTGGCAGCTGATGCAGCTGTGTTGCTTCTATTTTATCATATGTGCCACTTGCATCTTTTGCTCTGCTGGCATGAAGGTTATCTTCTCGGTCTTGTAATCCTTGGTTGATCAACTGTTCAGTAGTTGACTCCTAATGGCTTGGATATTTTGCCATGAACACATGTTAATCTAGATCCACATATCCGGGATTGCCCAAACCAATTAAAATCTGGTGTTTTGGAACTGGCTAATCTGCTGGTGTAAAATCATGCTAAAGCAAGACAGGATTCATTCTGAGATCCAGGACTATCTAATCTGTCTTTCTGGAACAGACCCACTACAGATGCCCCCTACAGGCCACAACTTTTTTGATCTTAGAAATCATTGAAAGCAAACATTATTCTAATTTTAAGAGCAAACTTTTAAAAAATTCCATTTCCTGTTCATTTGTTGTAAAGAGAAAAAAGTCGGCAATGTGCTTGTAGACTAGAATTTGTTCAAATATTCTGTTTAAACAAAGCTTTGACTCACTTTCATATACTAGATACTGCTTTTTTGATTTAAAACCTATTCAGACTGTCCTATGAAGAATACATTTTTAGAAGGAGTTATTTGTGTTTTAGTATGAATGAAATTCATAAAGTGCATGTACAGTATAGTTCTTGGTCAAAGGTTGAAATAATCAACAAAGATAAGGAAATGTTATATATATTCTTTGATCAAGCACTCAAATAATATTGACATTTGAACATTTTTTTTGCATGAAACATGTTATACATCTTTCATAATATAGACAAATAACATGAAATGTATTATACATACAGTATGCAGGCATTATTTTAAGGATGAGAATAATCCAGATTTTCTAACTGGAAGGTCTACTAAACTTATCAATTACTCCTGATTTTTCAAAATTCAAGTTTCTCATTTCCATCTAGTTTTTAAAATTTTTAGTATATACTGTATACATTATTTTAATTATTTAACTTATCTTTAAAAGTTTATTTTTCTTCATCTATACAGTGTTTTGTGACTTCAGTAACTATAGCAGTTTGAAAAAATATAAAAATTTATTGTTGATTGTAAATATTTATTTTCATTCAATGAAGTAGTGTCTAAGTGAAGGATTTCAGTTATGGCTGATTAACCCTAGCCACATGTATGTTTATCAAATTTGAAAACCCGATACAGTGACCAGGAAAGAGCCAAGCATCAATAACCAAATGAAATTAAAATAGGCCATTTAAAGACATCACCCACATTTGTGGAATTAAGCATACTGGGTAAGAATCTTGTGAGTTAACTTATGAGAAGCTGCGGAATAGAAGGCAAAAAGAAACAGGAAAGATGGTAGTACCAAATGTCTGAAGAAAATATTAATGGATATCTTTTTTTCCCAACACTCAGAAAGTCAAAGAACTACACATGGCAGCACAACTAGAAACTGCCAGTCCCCTTGGTGGCATCAAATAAATGACTGGAGCTGTGGTCTTGTAGGTCCACAGCTCCCGTCAAAAAGGCCAGTTTTAATAAATAATCACCGCACTCGTGGCTTAGTGAGGGGGCGTGGTGGTTGTGTGGCTGAAGCAGCTCCCAGGATGATTCGTGTTGTGGGCATTTCTCACCTAAGTGCACAGGTGAGAAACTGTCTGCATCCGTGATTGTTCTGGAGCTGCCACGTCCTTTTAATAAATAGAAGCGCGAGGCAGCTAGTGGTGAAAAATGAAAGAAAGAAATGGAGGTTGTAGGAGAGCAGGAAGCAGCGACAAGAGAGAGCGCCGGTGTGGGTGAGTGAGAGAGCACACAAGTGTGTGCTCGCAGGCTGGTAGCTGGAAGGTGAGCCCCGAGAAGGGTGTTTGGCCAACACTCAGTGGGGCAGAAGGAAGCGGTCACTCCAGCTGAGCAATCTTGGAGCTGGAGTGACTGGAGATGAAGGACGGCTGGCAGCGTAAGGCCGAGAAAGCAGCGGGAGTCGGGAGGCTTGGTTGGTGAAGTCCCTGACGTGAGCGTCCTGGTCGTCAAGGAAACCAAGTCTCGGTCTGGGTTGAGTGCGTGACTCAAGCCAGGGATCAGGAGGCCTCCAGACCAGACGAGCGGAGAGAAGGCCAGCTGCTGAGAGGGGGACTCTCCTGTTGCGGGGCCCAGATGGGAGAAGCAGGAGAGCCACCAGGTAAAAAGAAGTCACTGGGCTTTATTTTAAAGGACTGCTTCCAGCGTTGTTTTAACCTCATTTTAGAAGAATTGTTTTTTTTCTGTGTTGTTTTTAACTCCACGTTTCGATTTTAAGGGATTATTTATTTAATGACTTTTGGAGAGCACTGCACTTTATTTATTTAATTGTTTGGACATTTGTTTTGTTGATTGTTTTTAATAGAAGCACTTTTCACTTTTGCACCATCCCCTTGCTCCATTGTTGTGCCTCACTGCGAGCTCATCGGTAACATTACCGACGGTGCAGGGTTCAAGGTTTCCTGGACAGAAGATGGGAGCATGCAGCGAACCCGCATTGTCACAGGAGCCCAATGACCAACATTAGCCCCTTTTTTACCCACTTCTAGAATACCCAACCCAGTATTCAGTGCAATTACTCAAAATGTCGTATTTACCATACTACCCTAATTTTAAAAAATTAGCATATGTTTTACAAAAGTAACTGTATATAATGTATAATATTGTCACACATGTGCATCTGTGGATCACCATCCAAGCTCTTCCCAGGTATGTGATGCCACCCCAGGCTGAGAGAGGGCACTTCTGCTAACAGTCTTGTCATTTTCTTCCTCCACAGTCTTGAGAAACTGCCCAGTGAGGGCAACTGACCACACACCTTCCAGTCCCAGAGCTTCAAAGGGATCACCGCCCAGAAGGAGGTCTAATTAATAGTGGAGACAACCTGACAAGAAAATCTCCAAGTCTGAGGACCCGAAATGTTTTGACATTTACATGTCACTTGTCTTTGTTACCTTTTTTCATGCCATGGAGTGTTGTTTTTGTTTTGGATTTTAGAGGACAGTGATGGCACCCTAAAATATTGTGGTTTTGTTGACACTTTTTACAAAGGAGACCACTACATATATATAAAATATATTAAAAATTTAGCTCATTGTCTTCTTTAAGATGAAAAAACAGTGTGGAGTGGATAAATAGATTAGATTAGACAAGCGTTATTAATCCCATGGGGAAATTCAAAATTGAACTCTGTATCAAATATACATACTTTCTATTTTTAAAATCGTGTAGTCACCCAACATTCCATTATACTCCTAAGATAAAGCAACCAGTACAACCCTTACTGTGAGAAAAAAATGCGGTTTAACTACAGCAGTTTACTTTAATATTATAAATGTGCGTTCCATGGACGCACTGATCAACCATCCAAATCAATGTTTTTATTAATGCCAACTGAATTATAAGCCAAATAACAGGCTCCAGGACCAGACTTGGAGACCCTAATGTTCATTGTACTGTAAGACATCCTTTAAGAGATCAGCATGAACTCTTCATGAAATTTTGACTGTACAAAATATGGCAGCTAAACAGCAAAAAAGGCTAATGGTGCAAGAAAGGGTGATGAAACACATCTCACTAGTCAGTTAAACCAGTTAACAAGGTACCAGGCTAAAGTTTCAGAGACCGCATTAACAACATGTAAATACACCCAAAATGTAAAATATAGAGGCAGTAAGGAGTACCTGTAACTAGTCAATAGACTGATGGTAAAAATGAAAATCTTGACATGCTGTTATGTTTGACAATCTAGGTGTATAGAATGAAGGAACTTTTTGTTACAGGCCCGAGTAATCTCTTCCTTTAATTCACATTTAAATTAAAAGCCATTAATAATTCTACAGATTCTCAGAGAATAAAATATTAACACGCTGTTATATAAATGAGTTATTGCAATGTGGAATATTTGTCAACTCAGAATAATCAATACTGTATATTAAGCAAATTACTTGTAAAGTATCTTTTATATGAATGTGATTACAGGTCTACCCACAGTGATGGATTGGTGAAAGGCCGACTGTCCCAATCAGTGCCCTTTACAGAGTATCACCTTTCCTTAACAGTCACTCTTAATGCTGGATATTATTGGTAGTATTTTAGGGAGACGACACATGCTATAAATACAAAATAATAAAGTCCTGATGACAATTCATTTAGTGCTATCTAACCCCTTGTATTAAACATATAATGTATATTTAACATTTTTTTAATGTTTACTACTTTGTGACTGCACCCTGCAACCCTACTTAAAACAAGGAGGCATGTCAAATTAGGCAATGACTTAATGAATGAAAAATTGTGATCTTGAATAATGATTTTTTTTTTTTTGTAATAGTAATTATAACTTTGGAACTTGCTTTATTGTTAATGTCATCTGCTGAGTCTGTTGTGTTTAAATGAAATAAAAGAAACCTTCTGTCTGTATTGGATAAACCACAAATCCTGAAAATGGAAAAACTGTCTGCAACTTTACAGATTTAGTTTAAATGCTTATTTACTGTGTAAATGGCTGTCCACATGATAGCTGTCGTGAATTCATGAGGGCAAATCAGTTGACAGCTGGCAGTGATTTGTATAAAATTAATTTAATTAGAACAGTTGTGGTAGGCCAGTTCATTAATTCGATGTGTTTAAAGCCTTATCTAATTGTATATTATTACCTCTAATCTTAATTCTTTTTCTCTTTCATTACTGGCTGAATGTAAACCATAGTGCTGATAAGTAATGTTAGAATGTTATCCCAAAAGCACATTTATAATGACAAACTTGTGAAGAATAAAAGAATAAAAGTGTCACTTCATCCACTTATTTTGTTGTGGTTTAGATTTAAGTAAAAAAAATACAATTTTCCTACACATAATAAACCTGCAAATTTACAAGTGTGCTTTATAACATTTTTTTGGAATATAGTTATGGAAAAAGATCTCAAATTGATATACATTTTATAGATTATGGCTTATTGATGCATTTGTATGTAAAGCAATGCTGAAGCTTGGTCTGTCACAAAATGAAGAACAACATGAGTGAGGGTGACTTTGAGGAGCTTAATTGTATTCAGGCTCCCACAAAAGCTGAGGATTCATTGGTCGGAAAACAGCCAAGTGTTTGAAAGCCATTCCAATTTAAACTTGGCTCAAGCACTGGTCAATCTGTAGGTTGCTAGGATGATGGTACTAAATACCTTAGTTAAAGCTCCCCAGATTTTGTATTATTCTGAACTGATTGAAGCAACATTTTGTTTCAATTAATCATTTATCATATAAGCTTCTTGCAGCATAAGTTGCAGCTGATGCCAAACATATTATTCTCTGTGCAGCTGAAAAATGGGGCAGAAGATAAATAAAATGGTTTTATTCCATACTGAATATCTGAATGACTATCCTCATCCCAGCATCACACAGACTAAAGCATTTTGATCGTACTTCTGTTGAAGATACATTTAAATCAGCTCATGGTGTATTTCAGTTTGAGAGGATTATGCAGTCCACTGTTATCCAGTTCTCTCTTACATGAGGTTGTTAGAAAAAATATGCTTTTGCTAGAACAAAATGAATGGTACAACAACAAAACAATGAGATAATGAATCCTTTTTACATCATATACATAAGCTGAGAGCTGTAGTACTGTTTGAAATATTTTTAATCTTGCAAGACAGTTAAACATATTGCAGCTATTTAGCTAAAATTAATACATTCTCAAAAATAATGGTATATTGTAGAATAAACTATTTGATTCATACTACATTTGTGAAAAAAAAGCAAATTTAATCATGAATTTATTAATTATTCATATTTTCTGCTTCTTGTCTGATGTTACCCTAATATAATTCCAGATGAGGGGAAATAAAGGTGAGTAAAACTGAATATTTTTATTTGCCAGAAGTTCTACTTTAGGGTTAATAGGAAATTTAATTGACTAGAAAATAACAAATGTTTATTGCTGCATAATCAACGTATGCATGTTTATATGTTAATAGAAATTAAAGGCTAAGTGTACTCCATTACATCAATGTTACTAAAATTCATAGAAGCTGCCAATACTGTGTTTGCCATTGTGCATAATCTGTTCAGTTATTTACAAGTGTTTCTAGATAAATCCCGTATTTCAACAATTCCTATACTTGGTTTGAATTGCTTTTTAAAGCCAAACCTTTTGATGTTGCAAATCACAATAAAGCAGATTAGCAGAGAAGGACTTAGAAATCCGCCTGCATAAAATGAAAGTTGGTTTTTAAAAAGCAATTTGCATTACCTTAGTGCATGATTTAAAAAAAAGCTGTTCTGTTTTACTATAATTCATATATATATATATATATATATATATATATATATATACAGTGGTGTGAAAAACTATTTGCCCCCTTCCTGATTTCTTATTCTTTTGCATGTTTGTCACACAAAATGTTTCTGATCATCAAACACATTTAACCATTAGTCAAATATAACACAAGTAAACACAAAATGCAGTTTTTAAATGATGGTGTTTATTATTTAGGGAGAAAAAAAATCCAAACCTACATGGCCCTGTGTGAAAAAGTAATTGCCCCCTTGTTAAAAAATAACCTAACTGTGGTGTATCACACCTGAGTTCAATTTCCGTAGCCACCCCCAGGCCTGATTACTGCCACACCTGTTTCAATCAAGAAATCACTTAAATAGGAGCTGCCTGACACAGAGAAGTAGACCAAAAGCACCTTAAAAGCTACACATCATGCCAAGATCCAAAGAAATTCAGGAACAAATGAGAACAGAAGTAATTGAGATCTATCAGTCTGGTAAAGGTTATAAAGCCATTTCTAAAGCTTTGGGACTCCAGCGAACCACAGTGAGAGCCATTATCCACAAATGGCAAAAACATGGAACAGTGGTGAACCTTCCCAGGAGTGGCCGGCCGACCAAAATTACCCCAAGAGCGCAGAGACGACTCATCCGAGAGGTCACAAAAGACCCCAGGACAACGTCTAAAGAACTACAGGCCTCACTTGCCTCAATTAAGGTCAGCGTTCACGACTCCACCATAAGAAAGAGACTGGGCAAAAACGGCCTGCATGGCAGATTTCCAAGACGCAAACCACTATTAAACAAAAAGAACATTAGGGCTCGTCTCAATTTTGCTAAGAAACATCTCAATGATTGCCAAGACTTTTGGGAAAATACCTTGTGGACTGATGAGTCAAAAGTTGAACTTTTTGGAAGGCAAATGTCCCGTTACATCTGGCGTAAAAGGAACACAGCATTTCAGAAAAAGAACATCATACCAACAGTAAAATATGGTGGTGGTAGTGTGATGGTCTGGGGTTGTTTTGCTGCTTCAGGACCTGGAAGGCTTGCTGTGATAGATGGAACCATGAATTCTACTGTCTACCAAAAAATCCTGAAGGAGAATGTCCGGCCATCTGTTTGTCAACTCAAGCTGAAGCGATCTTGGGTGCTGCAACAGGACAATGACCCAAAACACACCAGCAAATCCACCTCTGAATGGCTGAAGAAAAACAAAATGAAGACTTTGGAGTGGCCTAGCCAAAGTCCTGACCTGAATCCAATTGAGATGCTATGGCATGACCTTAAAAAGGTGGTTCATGCTAGAAAACCCTCAAATAAAGCTGAATTACAACAATTTTGCAAAGATGAGTGGGCCAAAATTCCTCCAGAGCACTGTAAAAGACTCATTGCAAGTTATCGCAAACGCTTGATTGCAGTTATTGCTGCTAAGGGTGGCCCAACCAGTTATTAGGTTCAGGGGGCAATTACTTTTTCACACAGGGCCATGTAGGTTTGGATTTTTTTTTCTCCCTAAATAATAAACACCACCATTTACAAACTGCATTTTATGTTTACTTGTGTTATATTTGACTAATGGTTAAATGTGTTTGATGATCAGAAACATTTTGTGTGACAAACATGCAAAAGAATAAGAAATCAGGAAGGGGGCAAATAGTTTTTCACACCACTGTATATATATATAAAAACCTTCCCGATGTTTGTGTGTGGGGTTGTCTTTTTTTGGTACTTATATATAATTAATCTTTTGGATAGAATCTGCACACAACCTTTTTAAGGGTAATTTTAAACAGATCTGCATTAAAGCAAGTGATTATAGTGCAGATCTATCTTACTTGTATAAGTGACGTATGTTTCTTAAAGTGTACCCACCCAGAGACAAATTAATTTATTTTATTTCTGGGCTTAAAATTAGAGAAGAGGCATTCTCCTTAAAACTCTTAAAACTTAAAACACTGGTACAACCAGGGTCAGATTTTGGGTTCCAAAGTGCTCTATTAACTCTTCCTGACAAAGTAGGATAAATGTGCAAAATTTTGTTGAGATCTGACGAAGAGTGTGGAATTGTTTAAAGAATAAATGCACACAAATATCCCCATTGAGCTCTCTATATTATACATATATACTGTATATTGTAAGAAAGAGACAAAACAAAGAAAAGGTTTGGGGAAGTCACCCTGTATACTTGAATGATTAAGCAAAATAAACAACGCCATGAATAGTTTCAGTTTCCACAATTGAAATAAACTGTAGCTGGATTATGTCGGCTTTATAGAGGGCTGGCACGAAGGGCGTGCTGTTGTGGAAGGAAACAGAAGTGAGGTCAGTACTGGAGGCTGGAATGAGGGTATCAAGAGGACTTTTTTGCGAAGAAGAAGGCGAAGAAGAAGAATAAGAATTAGTGTTTATTATCAGCTCCTCATCCAGCTAATCATCCTGTTTAGTTAAACCCATCGACTGCTTCCAGAGTGTATGCGTCTATATATATATAATGTGTGTATATATAATATATACATATATATAAATATGTACAGTGCATCCGGAAAGTATTCACAGCGCATCTCTTTTTCCACATTTTGTTATGTTACAGCCTTATTCCAAAATGGATTAAATTCATTTTTTTCCTCAGAATTCTACACACAACACCCCATAATGACAACGTGAAAAAAGTTTACTTGAGGTTTTTGCTAATTTATTAAAAATAAAAAAATTGAGAAAGCACATGTACATAAGTATTCACAGCCTTTGCCATGAAGCTCAAAATTGAGCTCAGGTGCATCCTGTTTCCCCTGATCATCCTTGAGATGTTTCTGCAGCTTAATTGGAGTCCACCTGTGGTAAATTCAGTTGATTGGACATGATTTGGAAAGGCACACACTTGTCTATATAAGATCCCACAGTTGACAGTTCATGTCAAAGCATAAACCAAGCATGAAGTCAAAGGAATTGTCTGTAGACCTCCGAGACAGGATTGTCTCGAGGCACAAATCTGGGGAAGGTTACAGAAAAATTTCTGCTGCTTTGAAGGTCTCAATGAGCACAGTGGCCTCCATCATCCGTAAGTGGAAGAAGTTCGAAACCACCAGGACTCTTCCTAGAGCTGGCCGGCCATCTAAACTGAGCGATCGGGGGAGAAGGGCCTTAGTCAGGGAGGTGACCAAGAACCCGATGGTCACTCTGTCAGAGCTCCAGAGGTCCTCTGTGGAGAGAGGAGAACCTTCCAGAAGGACAACCATCTTTGCAGCAATCCACCAATCAGGCCTGTATGGTAGAGTGGCCAAACAGAAGCCACTCCTTAGTAAAAGGCACATGGCAGCCCGCCTGGAGTTTGCCAAAAGGCACTTGAAGGACTCTCAGACCATGAGAAAGAAAATTCTCTGGTCTGATGAGACAAAGATTGAACTCTTTGGTGTGAATGCCAGGCGTCACGTTTGGAGGAAACCAGGCACCGCTCATCACCAGGCCAATACCATCCCTACAGTGAAGCATGGTGGTGGCAGCATCATGCTGTGGGGATGTTTTTCAGCGGCAGGGACTGGGAGACTAGTCAGGATAAAGGGGAAGATGACTGCAGCAATGTACAGAGACATCCTGGATGAAAACCTGCTCCAGAGCACTCTTGACCTCAGACTGGGGCGACGGTTCATCTTTCAGCAGGACAATGACCCTAAGCACACAGCCAAGATATCAAAGGAGTGGCTTCAGGACAACGACCCTAAGCACACAGCCAAGATATCAAAGGAGTGGCTTCAGGACAACTCTGTGAATGTCCTTGAGTGGCCCAGCCAGAGCCCAGACTTGAATCCGATTGAACATCTCTGGAGAGATCTTAAAATGGCTGTGCACCGACACTTCCCATCCAACCTGATGGAGCTTGAGAGGTGCTGCAAAGAGGAATGGGCGAAACTGGCCAAGGATAGCTGTGCCAAGCTTGTGGCATCATATTCAAAAAGACTTGAGACTGTAATTGCTGCCAAAGGTGCATCGACAAAGTATTGAGCAAAGGCTGTGAATACTTATGTACATGTGATTTCTCAGTTTTTTTATTTTTAATAAATTTGCAAAAACCTCAAGTAATCTTTTTTCACGTTGTCATTATGGGGTGTTGTGTGTAGAATTCTGAGGAAAAAAATGAATTTAATCCATTTTGGAATAAGCCTGTAACATAACAAAATCTGGAAAAATTGATGCGCTGTGAATACTTTACGGATGCAATGTATGAATATATAAGGATATTGGGAAAGGACAGGACTCGAAAGAAATGTTGGAGTGCCAGCCGGGCCATCCTGTTTAAAAAAAAAAAAAAACTAAAACGCGTCTGAAAATAAGAACAATTTGTCTGGAGCACCCTAGTACCTCATTTTTATAGTTCCTTGACTTAAAGGAGGGCATCTTTTCTGAGCTGTGGGTGACAAGAGAGATAAGAGAGACCGATTATTACTACTCCAGTGTCCTGTAGGCATAATGATGTCAGGTTATATTACTTATTATAAATACATCAGTGATAGTTGTCCTTGAACTGATATCTATATTTATAAAGATGATTTAGTGAATGGTAGCACAATAAGAAGAGCATAAATATTTTTTGTACCATTTCGGCCCATCGTTTATAGAATTAACAACTCAGTATATTTTATATCCTGAATGCAAAATGTCATAGTCCACTTCCCTAATCTAACCAACACCTTTCAACTGAGACTCTACTTCCAAAGGATAAAACTAAGAAATTATACAATTCAAACTGTTTCATTAAATACCTGTTCATGCTGAATTTGTTGTGTAAAATTAAAGTAAAACTTAAAAGTACAATGTCAAGAAAACCTAAGTAAACATTGTTTTTTCCCCTAAAAGACAAACATAAAATAATATGCAAAATTATTTAAAAGAAAAACTTTACAGAATAAACATTCAACGCAAGGTCAGGTAAGATTATCAAATTTCAAAGGAAGGGCTAAGATCCTCAAATGTATTAGACTGAAAGAGAAAATAGTAACAGATAGAGGCTGCTAAAAGTATACACCAAGGAATGCAGTAATGAGATGCACAGAGATTTGCAAGATTGGAGTGCTTTGCTGCAAAACGCTGGCATTCATCCAACCATTCCTTGTGAGAGCTCCAGAGTTTCAGGGCAAAATATGACTAGATAGGGACTAAGAGCTACAATAAAAAGAAACGTTACAGAAAGAGTTCCACATAGATTCTCTCCAGAGACACCCATATAATTCTTTCTGTAATATATTTATAGCATATATAGGTTAGTTTACTTCTTTTACTGTTATTAGTCACTTCATTTCTTTTTCAAGTAGTAGCTATTTCCATACATGTACATTCATTACTTACTTGTTCTTAAGGTCTAAGAAAACTTTAATGAGCCACAGTACATCAAGTTAGAAGTTAGACTGGTGGAGGGAGTGAGGAAGATATGGGTGTATGTCCACCTACGGTACATCCAGGCATAAAAATATTTAAACAATCTGAAGCTTGCAATCAAACTGTCTACTTTTTTGTCAGTGAGAAGAAACTCAACACCTTAAGAAAAATCTTCCACAAATAGAGGGTGAGCTAATAAAGTCTGACGGTAAGTTATGTTACAACTTCTCATACAGTATGCAGTGATTTAGTCTTAAAAGGATTTAAAATGAAACAGTTATATGTGAAAGCAAGGAAGGTAGAGGATTTAACAGACACTTAAAGCAAATAATGACAGATTCAGCAGTGTTAGCAAAGTTGAGATGTAAGTGACAGAAGTTTCTGGTGCCAAGAAGAAATGGCTGAGATAATAATGAAAGTGTGAATAGGTGTGGGAGGAAGATAGTGTGGAACTGGGAATGGCAAGTTGTCTGATGCTTAGACAGAAGCAGGAGGCTGGGCATGTTGAGCAAAAGGTTGGGATGTCTGGGTTTAGAATTGCACTGTGGTGAGTGTTAAAGTTCTTATGAATGGCCTGATCTTGTCAAAACTGCTTAAACATTTTAACAATGGAAGTGAACTGAGAATTTTACTTAAAAGTATGCAGTAGGCTAATATTAGAATATTACATACAAAATACAATACAATAAATAGTAGCATAATCAAAAAAAGCTGCTGTAGTCAGTCCAAATCTCAGTTTGTATTCTGAAGCATTATTTAAAATAATCTCTAATTGTGTGGTTTGCGTCCTGATGCAACAATATTGTCTGGCAGATTGAAGAGTTGGAGATTATGTGTGGATTGGTGCCGACCCACATGACTGGCATCCCGGGTAATGCTGACTAGCTTTGGTGTGGAAATTGTTGTTGTAAATACCCTCAACAGATGGTGATTTTGTGTGGCATGGAGACAATATGTTTAATGTCATGGTGATGATGGACTGATGTGTTGCCATATGAAAATGTGACTTATCCAGCAATTATATCCTTTTAGAACAAAAGAACAATAATGCTATACTGTCATATATTATATAATTCAGCAATAATTATCTTCTTATTGGTAAGTGAGATTCAATTTCTGCAGCTGTTGCAGAAAACACAGATGTTGGAATGGTTTTTTTAGGATGTACTCCATGATGCGCTCCCACAGAATATTTTAACTCCTGTATTGCCAGTTATATTCAAAGAATGATAAACACCCAGTTTCTTGTCATCAGTAACTTGTGGTTATATTCATAGGCAGATTGTTATATTTCTTACATATTATTAGATTTTTAATCCCCATATGCTTAGACTTTGAAAAATAGATCTACCACGGGATCTACAGATGAAGCCTTCTAATGAGGGAAAGTTCTCATGCTGTTAGTTAGTGCAAAGCTCAGGGTAGAATAAATCTTTATCCACTGTAACCACAAAGTAGCGCCACTGAGCCCCAAAGCACAGACAATAATGCCCAGACATATTTCAGGTTCAAATAAAGGGTTTTATTCACCTACAACACCTTCTTTACAAGAACAACAGTAAAACACAACATTTCAGAGTTCATCCTCCAAAAGAGTGTTGCCCACTGCCTTCCAATTCTGACTCATTAAAGTGAGGCAGTAGAGTCTCTTTTAAAGTCCATCCATGAACTGCTTCCAGCCTTCTGCCCAAGTTGTGCAGAGCATTTCCGTGTCATACAGAAACCAGGGCAGTCCTCCCCTGGCAGTGCCTTCTGCTTGTCCCCAAAGACCCTGAGAGAGCTGCGTTTCTGGATTGCAATTCCCATGCCACCCTACGGATGTCCTTAATTGGGTTCATCTCTGAGGAACACAGTCACATGTCATGTGGGCGATTGACCTGCTCCTGGTAAGCACCTGGTCCTTCCATTGTGGCCTCCTGGCCAGATATGAAACATTCCTTTATCCTGGCCAGGATGCCTGTTCTTCCTTTCTCTCACCTACACCACCCATCCAGTAATTTTTGCACATTTATTTCAATGCATTATTTTCTCATGAGTATGTTTAAGAAAATTATGGAATGAGTTTAAAAAATGTTATTACAGAATGAAACTGGTGGCAGTAACTGTAAGAGCCAATATTAGAAAGTTAAAGTTTTGAGTTAAACTCATATTAATGTTTGCTTAATTTGAATAGAATATAATTTCTTCCATAGTCATAGACAATGGTATAGTCTTTTCCCCCTATAAGTTAGTAAGGGACAGAACCTTCTTGCTATAACTGAGAAACAGTGTGATAATAAGCTCTAATATGTGTTTAGAACAGGTCCCAGTAAGCAGGGACTTGAAAGACACATTTTTAACTTAGAAATGGGATAAGCATACAGTTTTCTGACCATTTTGAAATGGTTCAGAAATGTTAAGCAAATATTAATGATTTGAGATGTAACAAGATTTAAATTTTGAACAGAACTTTTCTTAATAAGAATTTTCCTTTTTTTTTGCTATTTTCATTTTCTTTTTTGTGTGAACTGTTTTACTTTGAATTTTAATTAAACTTTTAAAAATGAAGATATTTTGTCTGTGGAATCATTTCTACGCGTCAGGCTTTTGTTGAATCCCATTTTTTAAGTTAGAGCTTTGGTAACTTTGGAAAAAATGCAGCTACAGTATCTTTACATCAACTGTTGTTATGCACATACATTGTTTTTAAATTCAATGTTAAATTATGCAGCAAAATTGTAAAATTGTGGACATTGCTGCTTTACAGCTTCAGGATATTAGATTTGAGTCCCAGGTCCAGGCACTATCTGGTGTGGAGTTTACAATTTTTCTCATGTCTCTGTGGGCTTTTCTCCAGGAAATCTATAAATCCTGGAAAATTCTAAAATAGAATAGAAGAATTTCAGCGAATACCAAGTGGAGGCAAAGAAAAACATACTATTTGTTGGTTTAAACAGTGGTTTACACATCAAAAGGAAGTTGATCAAGTGACAGAGTGTTGCAGAAACTCGAAAGCTCAAGTTCACAAAGTCATACAGTATAAAAATAAAAATGAAATAAAAAAGAAGTTGTCAGATATTAAAGTCACTGTGAAAAGGCAAGTCATAGCCCACCGTCTGAGTGTCATATGAAAGCTTATTAGGGTACAGTGAAAAAAGCTTGAAATCTCAACTTTAATCTTGAAATTTCCACTTCAATCACGTAGTTTATTTTGTCCTTAAAGTAGAACATCATAAACTTCATCTTAAAAAATCGTTCGATTTACTAGTTTCTCAAACACCATCATAACTAAAGTAGCATGTTAAATGCTTTGTTTTGTATGTATGTGTGTGAACCACTACGTGCTTCTTAAACGGGCTTTCTCTTCCACCAACAGGACACAGAATCTATTACATTCATGATATTACAGCTCTCTGAATAATTTAAATACTGAGATGTATACTTGATATCATTTTCATGATGATAGGAATTAAAGCATGTATTAAACATGGGAACATGGTGGCGCAGTGATTGTTCATGCCTCACGCAAGATGCCTGTTGTGACGCACAACCCTGGATGAAATAATTTATTGCAGCAGTTCTGTCTCTTTCAAACATGCTATACCCCCAATTCCTGTCCTTCCTTTTCTTTCTCCAAGTACCCAATCGCCACACAATCAGCTCTGTAATATACATTAAGCCATCTGTAAGCTGGGAACGCCGATTCTTCAAAACTTTTAAAGAACATTGAAATATCTTCGTAGTACATGTTTAATTATTCTATCCATCTATCCTTTCAGTGTCGCGCAAGCCCCAGCAAGACTACACCGCAAAGCAGGAACAATATGTGAACGGAGTGCCAGCTCCTTGCTAGTGCTGCGACACAGTGTCCTCACATGTTTAATTATGAATAATATACAGTAGATTATTTAAATGAAGTTAAAGTTTTATCTGTATAATATAATAACATATTTTGCTGCATTTCATCTTAAAAATGATATCGTCATCATATGTAAATACACACTTTATAAAGTGGCTCAGGTTGTGCAATATTATAACTGTATTGCAAGTTTACAGTCAGGTGATTGTACTTATAAGTACAAACAGTTCTACAAGGAGCACTTGATGGACTGATTGAGTGTGTTTATAGTTCTTGGGATGAAATTGTTTCTAAGCCGCGAGGTCAGTACAGGAAAGGCTCTGAATCGTTTGCCATATGAGAGCAGTTCTTATAGGCAGCATGGCTGAGGCAGCATGTGCTAGATGCTGTATACCAATAATTCTCTTTCCGATCAGCTGCTGTAGAGCTGTGATTCCACACTCAGATACAGTGATATAAATACACCGAGTGGAGCAGTGAGAGTAATATGGAAAAAGATGATCTGCTGTGGCAACCCCTAACAGGAGCAGCTGAAAGACAAAGAAGAAGGTGCAGTGAGAGTAACAACGCTAAAGCAGCTATGGTATTTGGAATAGTTTGGCTATTCCGTGGTCCATTATATTGTTATAGGCTAATTACAATCAGATGCCTTAAACTAATAAACAATATGCGGTTAATTTCAGTGTATATGATAAAGCCGTGTCAGGGATGTGGATCTAAAAAAGAAAGGGAAACCACACTGGAACAAAAGCACTGCTTTGATGCTGGGTGCTGCCAGTCTGCAAAACCAAACAGAGAACTTGCGTACGCCAGAGTTTGAGCTACTGTGAAAATGTGCGTGGCTTGGCACCAAGTTTAGGTTTTATACATTGCGATTTGAGCGTGGAAACGGGAGTACGCAACATTTTTGTGCATACACACCATTTATACATGAGGCCCTAGGACATCTGGAAGAGAAACTCCTCCTGAATTAAAAGAATTAAGTGGGTTTGAGAATATATAGATGAATAGATATTCCATTTTTAGTTCACATTGTCTTTCAAACTTTTTCAAAGACTTGCTTATTGACCACAAAGGCAAAAAGTGTTTAAATTATTGGCAACATTTACAGAAGCTAGAGACAATCAAATTCTATCTCAAACTTTTCGTCAAGCATTAATCACCGTCTTTTCTAAACAAAATAAGGACTTTTTACAATGTGCATCATACAGACCAATTTCACTTCTGAATAATGATGTTAAGATACTCCCAAAAATTATAGCTAGAAGGATGGAGAAAGTGCTGCTTTCGGTAATATCACAGGATCAAACTGGATTTATTAAAGGCCAACAGTTATCTTCCAATCTTCGACGCCTGTTTAATGTAATATATTCACCAGCAAAGTCAAACACCCCAGAGATATTATTATCATTGGATGCAGAAAATGCATTTGATATGATTGAATGGAACTACCTTTTCACTGCATTGGAGAAATTTGGATTTGGCCCGAATATTTGTGCATGGATCAAACTACTGTACACCAGTCCAGAAGCTTCAGTTTGTATTAACAACATTTGTTCAGACTACTTTAAACTAGAACGTGACACCAGACAAAGATGCCCCTTGTCACCACTACTGTTTGCAATCGCCATTGAACCACTGGCTGTCCACTGTCGAAATTCTTATCAGATAAAGGGGATTATCAGAGAAGGACTGGAACAGAAAATTTCTCTATATGCAGATGATATGGTTTTATATATATCAAACCCAGAAAAGAGTGTCCCTGCAGTTTTAACAGCACTTACCGAATTTCAAAAGATCTCTGGTCTCAGAATTAATTTAAATAAAAGTATACTCTTTCCAGTGAATTCACAAGCATATAATATTAGATTGGACACCCTACCTTTTACCATAGCAGATCAGTTTAAATACCTAGGGGGTAAATATCACTAGTAAACATAAAGCTCTTTATCAACAAAATTTCGCCGTCTGTATTAAAAAAATGAAGCAAGACTTGCATAGATGGTCAACCCTTCATCTCACTCTAGCCGGAAGAATTAATGTTGTTAAGATGAATATCCTTCCTAAGCTTCTTTTTTTATTTCAAAACATTCCAATATATATCAATAAATCATTTTTTAAGCAATTAGATTCAACCATAACCTCATTTATTTGGAACTCAAAACATTCACGTATCCGAAGAGCGACCCTACAAAAACCTCAGGCAGAAGGTGGCATGACTCTACCTAATTTTCAGTTTTATTACTGGGCAGCAAACATACAAGCCATAAAAACCTGGACACAAACAGATGAACATACACAGGCCTGGTCTGCAATAGAAGTAAAATCCTGCAGTACTTCTTTATATTCCCTGCTCTGCGCTCCAATAAATGCAAGTTATCGCAAATATACTAATAACCCAATTGTGCTTCACTCACCCAGAACATGGAACCAATGTAGAAAGCATTTTAAGATGGAAAATCTTTTATCTGTGGCACCTCTGCAGGAGAACCACCTCTTTCAACCCTCGCAAACATATCAAGTTTTTAATATCTGGAAAAAATCTGGGATTAAATTGCTCAGAGATCTTTATATAGACAATATCTTTGCATCCTTTGAACAATCATATTCCAAATTTAACCTTCCAGCTACACATTTCTTTCACTATCTTCAAATTAGAAACTTTGTTCAACAGAACCTGCCCGATTTTCCTCATCTCATACCCTCCACCAGGCTGTAAAAAATACTGCTCAGTTTCAAGGACTTAGACACCATTTCTGCAATATATAAAATTTTATTAGAGTCCCTTCCTTTCAAAGATCCAAGAGGACAATGGGAAAAAGATCTCTTAATTAATATATCAGAAAAGGAGTAGAAGGTAGCAATGCAGAGAATTCACTCGAGCTCCATATGCGCAAAGCATAGAATTATTCAACTCAAAATTATACTGTATATCGAGCTCATCTGCCTCGCTTAAAACTGTCCAAAATGTTTCCAGGGCAAGATCCAACCTGCGAACGCTGCAACCAAGCTCCTGCCTCACTGGGTCACATGTTTTGGGCATGCACCAAATTAACATCAGTTTGGACCAAAATTTTTAAGTGCCTTTCAGACAGCCTTGGTGTCACAGTCCCTCCTAACCCATTAACAGCTGTGTTTGGTGTTTTTCCAGATGGATTTGAAGTGGAGAAGGACATGCAAACTGTGATTGCATTCACTACACTTTTGGCACACAGACTGATTTTGTTAAATTGGAAGAATCCTAACTCTCCTCTAATAAGTCAGTGGAAAACCAATGTTTTATATTATTTGAAATTGGAAAAAATCAAATTCTCAGTTAGAGGATCTGTACAGAAATTTTTCAAAACCTGGCAGGATCTAATCAATAATATTTTAGAATAAGAAGAAATAATTATTTCCGCATTTCTTTTCCTTCTCCATTTATGTTTTTTGCCCTATTAAACTCAATAATTCAGGCATGTTTACAAGCCTTAAGTATTACTCCTTTGGCCATGCTGTCCTTCCCAGGGGTGGGGTTTGATTTGTTTTTCAATCCTATTTTTTGTAAAAATTGATCTATTTGTACGGAATGATTACAATAAAATTAATATAAAAAAAAATACACTCAGATGTCCTTTTCTTTGAATGGTGAACTTGTCAGTTCTTTCTTTGCTGCAAGGGGTTTGCATGTAATGTTTGATCTGGATATTAAATTTATGACACTTTATAATTAATACTAAAAAGGTCCAATTTTTCAAATTAAGAAATATTGCTCATCTATGGCTTTAACTTTATTTAACCTATACCAAGAAACCACTACATGCATTTACTATTTCTCAGCTAGATTAGTGAATATTGTAGTTGGCAGGACACAAAGTATATGGATTATTTTTGAAAAGCTTTCTGTGGTCCAAAATGACATGGCAGGAGTTCTTTTAAGTATGTTACTCTGGAAATACAATCACTGGCCACTTTATTAGGTACACCTCTTCAAATGCTTGTTAAAACAAATATCTATTCAGCCAGTCACATGGCAGCAACTCCATGCATTTAGGCATGTAGACATGGTCAAGATGACCTGCTGAAGTTCAAACTGAGCATCAGAATGGGAATGAAAGGTGTTTTAAGTAATATTGAACGTGGCATGGTTGTTGGTTCCAGATGGTCTGGTCTGAATATTTCAGAAACTGGTGATCTACTGGGATTTTTCACGCACTTTTCTAGGGATTACACAGAATTGTCTGAAAAGGCAAAATATCCAGTGAGTGGCAGTTCTCTGGATGAAATTGCCTTGTTGATGCGAGAAGTCAGCGGAGAATGGCTAGACTGGTTTGAGCTGGTAGAAAGGCAATAATAACTCAAATAACCACTCGTTAAAACTGTTGTATGCAGAAGACTAACTCTGAAAACACAACACATCGAACCTTGAAGAAAATGGGCTGCAGCAGCAGGGGACCACACCAGGTATCACTTTTGTCAGCTAAGAACAGGCAACTGAGACTAGAATTCACACAGGCTCACCAAAATTGGATAATAGAAGATTGGAAGAACATTGCCTGGTCTGATGAGTCTCAATTTCTGCTGAGACATTCAGATGGTAGAGTCCGAATTTGGCAGTCAACAACATGAAAACATGGATCCATCCTGCATTGTATCAATGGTTCAGGCTGGTGTTTTAATGGTCAGTCAGTCAGTCAGTCATTGTCCAAACCGCTATATCCAAGCACAAGGTCACAGAGTCTGCTGGAGCCAATCCCAGCTAGCACAGGGCACAAGGCAGGAACAAACCCCGGGCAGGTCGCCAGCCCAGTGGTGTTATGGTGTGGGGGATATTTTCTTGGAAAACGTTGGGCCCCTTAGTACCAATTGATCATCATTTAAATCCGTTACCATCAGTCCTGTGTCATGCCAACAGTAAAGCATCCTGAGACCATTCATGTGTGGGGTGGGTTCTCAGCCAAGGAATTGGGCTCACTCACAATTTTGCTTAAGAACACAGCCATGAATCAAGAATGGTACTAAAACATCCTCCGAGAGCTACTTCTCCCAACCATCCAAGAACAGTTTGGTGATGAACAATGCCTTTTCCAGCATGATGAAGCACCGTGCCATAAGGCAAAAGTGATAACTAAGTGGCTCGGGGAACAAAACATCGAAATTTTGGGTCCATGGCCAGGAAACTCCATAGACCTTAATCTAATTGAGAACTTGAGATCAATCCTCAAGAGGCAGGTGGACGAACAAAAATCCACAAATTCTGACAAATTCCAAGCATTGATTATGCAAGAATGGGCTGCTGTCAGTCAGGCTTTTGTCCAGAAGTTGACTGACAGCATGCCAGGGCGAATTGCAGAGGTCTTGAAAAAGAAGGGCCAACACTGCAAATATTGACTCTTTGCATAAACTTAACGTAATTATCTATAAAAACCTTTGAAACTCATGAAATACTTCAGTATACCACAGAAACATCTGACAAAAAGATCTAAAAATACTGAAGCAGAAAACTTAGTGAAAATGTTGTGGAAACTGAATGACTTTGTGTCATTCTCAAAACTTTTGGCCATGACTGTATTGTTATTTTAATTGATAATATTTGGTGATATGTAGTGTGTATTTTTACTTTCTTTTTATTTGTCAATTGTATACATAATTATATTTATCTTATTACTCAGTTTTAATTGTCTGGGGTTATGAGGAGATTGACATGGGATGTTTTTTTCACACCCACACAATAGTTAATGTCCTAGATATTTTAATTAATAATGAATTGGATTGGTGGGACACTCAGGTAATTGAGTTCAAATCATAATCTCTTTACTCTCAGTGAGGAGTTTGCATGTGGAATTGTAGCTGGGCACTTTTTTAAAATAGTTTTTTATCTCATATCCCAAAGATCTGGGTGGCTGCAGTTTTTTAGTGACTATAAATTTTTCAGCATGTTTGATTGTGGGTGTGTGAATGGGGAAATTCAAAAAGGATAAAGATTAATTTGGGCTCAATCCATGCCTTACAGTACACTCGGCACTAGGCTCCAGCTTCTCATGATTTAGGATTAAGCAGGATGGCCAATGTTTGGATGGATGGATAGATGAAGTGCACTGGCCTTTTCTCCCAATCTATACCATGGTGCATGTTGAGAAATGTGAAATATAAACTACCAATAGATGGAAAAGGTGCATTTTTAGTAATGCTTAGTAATCTTTCAAAACTGTATATTTTAAAAGAAAAATAATGGTGTTTCATTCTTTCTGTTGTCCATTTTTCCTTGCATATGCCAATGACATGCCAGTTAGTTTACTTGAGGACTGCAAGTGAACATGAGAGTATGAGTATATATGACTCCACACGTCAGTGTTTGATTTAAGATAAACTCTTGGCTTCCCATGACCCTACAATTGGATTGTGCAGGACTGGAAATTAGATGCTTGGAAATTATGTACTTGTTGGTTGAAAATGACTGTTTAATGGGGTTTATGTCACTGCCACTGATCACTAGGACCTGTTAGTAGTTGCTTAGTACGTGTTCAAAATCAATTTTTTTAAGTGCCTTTGTTAACATGGTGTCTTGTATATTCTTCTTATTACTTAATAAAAAATAAAAATAACTTTAATTTGCATAGATGGGACAGTGTCACAGTTGGTAGCACTGTGTGTTTGTGTCCCAATTGCTTCCTGCTTAGTGTTTGCATGTTTTTGCATCTGTGTGGGATTCCTCCGGGTGCTCTGTTTTCCTCTCACAGTCTTAAAGCATGCAAGTTAGGAGAACTGTTAAACTAGCCCTATTTTTGTGTGTGAGTGTGTTCTGCTTTGTGAAGTACTGGTGTCCTGTCCAAGTATAGTTCCAGCCTTGTTCTCGATGCTTACTGGGACACGCTCCTGCTTCCATGTAACCCTGTTTAGAAACTGGATGAGTGCATTCATTTGCATTATAACAAACTAGAAGTGTGTTCTGTCTTTGTGAAACTACAAGATGCAACAAATGATTCAGAAATGTCAGATTAGTTTATTAAGTGTATTTTGTCTGTATTTAATATGAAATATGAGTCTATCCAAGCAGCAGGGAGTACAGGGTGGAGCATATGTGTCATGAGCAGAAGTGGAAGATAACAAACCCCACCCGCATCAACCCATGCTCTGCCTAAACACTAGACTTTGTATTTCATATTTTGGTCTCCTCTAAACATTTTCAAAGTAATATATAGTTGCTACACCTAGCCTTAGGTAGAGATCTTAACAGATCCATTTGTCAAGCATTATTCTAGGCACTGTACATTGGGAAGAAATCCAGGTACACTGGAAGGATTATCCTCTTCAGCAGTCCTGGAAGTCAGTAATGATTCCCTCTTTGAGCTGGAGACAGTAACTGAGAAAAAGAATGTCTGGTTGGTGCTATACAGCTTGTTACCACTCACCAAAATAAGTAAAAACATTAACTATTTTAGACGTTTATTGTAGTACATGATAAAATCAGTCTTATGAAATTAGCAAAATCCAGGGTGTATTATAATTTTCAAAATGCTGCATTTGCATATTGCTGTATAAGGAGGCAGTGTTAGTGTAGATTATGAAAACATTCTGAAGCATCAACTAAATAAATGCATGTTAACACAATTCAGGGTTGCTGGAGCAAAGAGTAGCAAAGTTTCGGGCCTCAGGTAAATAAATTACTTTTCCTGCAATTCAGCCTTTAACCCATGAGGAATACCCATAATATGAAAAGAAATATATCAGAGGATTACAATATATGTTTAGTATGTGTGTTTGCCTTTGCCTGATATCCTGTTCCGTGCTTCTGTTTGACTTGTGCAAAATGCTGTTAGGAAGGAAGGAAGGAGTTTGATTTCTCATGACCATTTAATGGATAAAAGGTTGCCATTATTTTCATTATAATCAGAGTTGCTAATCCACAACTGAGTGAACACAACACTTAGTAATTAAACGTTTCTTCCAACTTACTCTGGAAAACTGCACAGGTCAGGTTAATGCTCCTCACTACTGAAATTAGTGGTCAGGACACACAATCCTACACTGTAAAAAATAACCCATTAAAAGTACTTAAAAAAATAAGGCAACAAATTACAAACAATATTTTTGAGTAGATTTAATATACTGCACTATTGAGTAAACTTAATTTATTAATTTACTCAAATTTACTTAAAATAAATAAGTTTGATTAAATATAAGCAGTGGCAAAAATGGTTTATTTTACTCCGATTTTCATTTGAATTACAGTACTCAAAAAAAAAAAGAGTAATAATGCAATGCTAGACAGTAATGACTGTATAACAAATACATGCTAAAATTTCATATATCTTTATTTATTTGAACATACACAGATAGTCACAACAACGGAGTTATATTTTCAAAGGAAAATTAAATCAAATGTCTGAGGATAATTTTTACTGAATTACTGACATTCAAATGTCAATGAAAATTTTCTTTTCTTTTTTAAACTTTCTTCAAAAAGTATATCTCCATCAAATAATGTCCCAGGAATGAGTGGTAAACGGGAAGGAAACGTAGAGAGTGGAAGAGTGAAATCCCCTGGCAGATGGCACTCTTCAAACACTTCCTCCATTTACATCAACATATCCGCTTAAATGAATGGCCGCCTTTTCCACTACTTTTCAGTATGTGATATCGAAAATCCTGAAATAAAATAGGATGTAGGAAATCAAACATTGCTAAATAAATCACAGTATTAAAAATTAACCAGAAAATACATTACCTATGTAGAACACTAATTAAATAAGAGGTCAAATAATACCGTGACAGTTAGGCAAACGTCTTTTTATGTTGTGTACAGGTCGTAGTTTAGGACAAACGCCATAGCATTCTCAAACTTATCTCAAAGTGTAATTTTCTTTTTCTGTGTAAAATAAACGTTTTAAACGATAAAAAAAAATGAACATACATAACTATCCGAGAAATGTGCTTGCTTTTTAAAGCAAACCAACGAGGTAGGTTGTTAGAAAGACGCTACCTTGCCCGCCATGTTTCCCACATGAAGGGAAAGGTTTCGTGAAAACAACAAATGCTTACGTCCGTATGAAATACTAGTTATTCATTATGGAATTGATAAGCTTTATACTTACACATTCATAGTAAAGTAGCTTTTCTTATGGATAAGCGTTACAGCTGAATGTGTTGTTGTAAAGACCAAGAAATCGATGTGAGAGGAAATGCCGTGTCATTACATTTTGATGTGAGAGGAAGTGCCGTGTCATTAAATTTAACTTAACTTAAATGTGTGCAATTCACAGTATAGTTTTTTGTACTTAGAATAGGTTATAAAAAATGTTTACATTTTAAGAAAAATAATAAGTTAACATTATTCTTAATTTTTTTATTGAATTACAATTAAATTATCAATAAAAAGGGTAAAACCCATTTTTATTAATTAAAGTAATGATTATTTTGCGTATAGTTAGCTATTTTTTATTATTATTTTTCACCTATGCAAGATTTATTTTTTACAGTGTAATCACCTGCACAGTACTACATAGTTGCTGATTGCAGGTGACAAGTGTAAAGACATATTGGCATCCAGTCTTGAAGTGAATTAAAATTATTTAATTTCCAAAGGAGGCACACTGAGTTCTCTAAGGTGTTTGTTTTTCTTTATTTGTGTGCTGTGCTCCTGCTCTTAATCTTACATTCTTTACTTCCACTGGCTGCCAAAATGCCCCTTACCTTGTGACATGTGACTCAATTTGGAATCCATATGAAAACGCTGCAACAATCCTGTAATTGGTCACACACTATGATTCACTTAAGGAGACAGCTCCAGTGATGAGTGGTGAGATGATAGCAATTACAATCCTTAAATGAGACATGTCTTCTGCCTAAAACTTATGCTGCCTTCAGGCAATAATAATAATAATAATAATAATAATAATATGCAAATCCATTCTCTCAATTCTCACCCCTTTTCAATAATTATATGTCTAATAAAAAACAAACTATATCCTTCCTATTTCCTCCCTATAACAAGCATGCATTACGTAATATTCTGCAACATACAAGGAGTTATTTAAATATTTTTAAAGTTTGAGTATATTTTATATATTTTTTTAATTTAATTTGTAACATAGAATCACATATCTTTTTATGATTTTTTTAAATGTATCATATTCAATAATAACAGTAATGACAGATTGCAATTGCATTGGTAGAGAACATAAAATATGTGTTTTTGAAAGAAATTCTAATAAATATTGTAATTCATTACTGAACTCATACAGAATACTTGTATGATGCCTTCTTAAGCTTTAAATGTTGTGGAAAAGGATATGTATGCTATATTTATATATTTATCTCTCTCGAGTAAGGCAATGAGCAACAGCAAGTTCCCCTCTGTGCAGCGAGTCAGATTTAAAATTTGCATTATGTCTTTTTGTGGGTATGTTTTTACCATTTTGTAATTTATTTGAGAAACGTGAGTTTTTTCCTCTTCTGTTGTAAAATGTGGTTTTTCACATTTTTTAATTATTTATTGCCACTATTTATTTATTGGTGCCACATTTCTAAAAGAGACCCTCCTAATCAGCAACCAATACCATACACTAATCAAAATTTTCTAGGTGACTGTATATGCTGACAGTTGCTCCTTTCTGCTGCAAATGTTTTAAGTACTCTTTTGAGTTTTAATTGAACATTGCCAAGCATGTGCGCTTTAGAGACAAACTGAAGGCTTATCTAATTGTAATTCCATCCTGAATCAAAGGTTGGCTCAGTTGCCTAATGCTTTTCCTCTTTTCTCCCTTACAGATATGATGCCCGGCAGCAACAGGGATGTCACTTTCAGGTTACGCTTCCTTGATCTGCTCCTTCTGGTCTGGCTTCCTCTTAAGAGGTTCTACCGCCATCTTGAACCAGTCAAACTAATGACTTTCATCTGAAAAGACAGATGAAAGTTTATTTTGTGATTTTTTTTTTATTTTGTCAAAATATACAGGGTTCACCTTCAAGGTTTTATCTTACACACAAATATGACTTACCTAGCTGTGCACAAGTGACCCTCAATATAATGAGTTAAAAATATTATGTAATATTGTTTGCCCAATGAAACATAATTAAAATTCACTTGTTTTAATTTTAGTATGCAGAGTATGTGATATGTGTAGTCAAATTACTGTGTAATTGACAAATACATTTGTGGCTTCCTGCTGGTTTTTTTTTTCTTCACATGCTGTGCTCATTTTTGTGTTGCCAGTTTGTGTCATGGCAATATTCTTTACATTCATAAGTGGGAAAGAGACCTAAGTGAAATAATGGATTTAACTGAAAAACATACATGTCTTAAAAATGCAAACCTTTATGCCATACACATTTCAGAAAGCTCCAACTGAAATATACAAAGCATTTCATCAACTTTCCATGTGACTATGTGAGCAACACTTAAAAAGTATAAAAAAACAGTTTATGAAACTGATTGGAACATTTTCACACAATGATTAATAGTTGTCTGTCATATCACTACAAATATATATATATATATATATATATATATATATATATATATATATATTGTGGGCTGCGGAGCTGATCGCACCTCCAGAGAATACAGACACTGCTGGGAAAACCCCTGAAAAACGTTGACAGACTACCTTCACATTCCTCCTTACCTTTCTGGCGGCTCTGTCGCGTAATATGCCTCTCACGCGGTACTCCACTTACTTAAAAAGCTTGTACGGGCTTCTGTCAGTTTGGAACTGATTGTTTTGCTTCTCTCTCTCTCTCTCTGACATTCTCTGCTCCCTGTGGAACTGTCATCTCTGACTTGTCATGGAGCACGTTTAAACTTTTGAAAAGAGACAAATGTTTGTTTGCAGTGCTTTGAATAAAGTTCCTTTTTATTCTACAACCTCCTGTGTCTCTGTGCAAATCTGCGACCCAAGCGTGACAAGTGGTACCAGGAGTGGTTGCACAGATGAATGTCGAGGAGATATTTCAAATCGCTCAGAATGTTCTGCTACCTTACGATCCGGAGGATGATCCGATCCCCCACCAGAATGTTCCGCCTCAAAATATTTGGCGAATCGTTCCACTGCCTCAACTACCGGAAAATGCTAAGAATGTGCTGACAAAGATGGGTCCTTCTGATGACCCAGAGATGTTTCTTTTGGCTTTTGAGCAACTTTGTTGGGATGGGACAAACGACACTGGGCTGTTATCATCACCCCTTTTTTGTCTGGGGACGCCTTACTTTCCTTACAAAATGTACCTCATGATAAGCTTAGCAATTATTATTTCTTGAAGGAGCAAGTTCTTTTGTGTAAGACCACAACCTTTTTGTTTAAAGGTTTTGCACTTTATGACTGGGAACTGAATATGGACGGTCCCATCCAGGTGCAAATACAAGATTTGATTTATAAAGTACATTGCTGGTTTGAGGGGGACGAGATGGAGCGAGTCGTAGAAAAGGTTGTCATGAACATAGTATTGGCCGGGATACCTGCACTTCTCTGAGATGAGTTTCTTCGTCATAATATTCAATCACTGACAATTGTGTCTCAACGTTTAGAAGGTTCTCAGACCGCTTGAAGAAAAAGCGGTTGATTTGGTTCCCCGTATGCTGTGTTACAACCTCCGAGGGACCGCCCAGGGCATTCTCATCACCTTGACCGTAGACCTGAACATCAACAAACTTCAGGACCTGATCATCGGATGTTGTTGGGAAGGCCTCCGGGAAACGCAGTTATTAATGAGATGCCCGTTTCTGGAGATGCAGGAGGCAGCTGAGGCCGTGGACGTCGCCGGGGATATTTCGACAGTGGTGCTGAACGAAGATGTTTCCGGTGTGATCAACCCGGTCACTTGGCAAAGGAATGCCGCCTGTCTCCAGCTCAATCAATGGAAATTGGATTGGCGGAGGTTTGTTGCTCGCATATTCCCGATTCATCTAAAAAAAAAGATGGCTTATTGATATCAGTGAAGTTGGGGAGCCGCGAGATATCAGCGTTGTTGGACTCGGGCAGTGACCTTTGTGTTGTCAGACGGGACTGTCTTGACGACGGATGCCTTAGTAACACTGAGACTGTAAAGATATGTTGTGTACATGGAGATGTTAAAGACTATCAGACATTACTTCTTCCTTTAACTTATAAGGGTCGTCACTTTAAAGTTTGGTCTGCTGTTTCAGACTCCTGCCCCTGACCATTACTGATAGGCAGAAGAAATGCCCTTTTTCCTAGACTAATTGCTGAACATCGTGCACCAGTCATCGAGTTGCCTGTTGAGCTTAGTGGGGGGGAAGAACAAGGAGAACTAGTGGATAGTCGGGGATAATCTTGAGCCCCAATTAAACATTGAACCAGAACCCCAATTAAATATTGAACCCGATCTCTCCAGTGAGACTGAGGGAGACACCCCCCACAATTTCCCAGAGCAGGGAGGCCCTTCTACATCCTCCCAGATTGCAAATACCTCCGAACTCGAACCGAGTACTAGCGAGCAGTCGGATTTTATACGCTTTCAGCATGCTGATGGCTCATTAGAATATGCATTTAAACAGGCTCGTACTGCTAGTGACTCCTATTACCAAGAGCGTGATACCGGGAGCTTGAAAACTCCACACTTCCTAGAAAAAGACGGTTGTCTTTTCAGAGTAATTTCAGACCATTTAATGGGGGAATTTATTCCTGAAGTATATAGGGAAATTCTTTTGCAGCTAGCCCACTCTTACATCTTGGAAAGGGCACCTGGGGGCTGATAAGACCAGAGATCGCTTATTAAAACGATTTTATTGGCTGAATATGGGAAAAGATATTGAACGGTTCTGTACTTCATGTCCTGACTGTCAGATCGTCACCGCTTATAAGCCTCCTTGGGCTCCCCTTTGTCCTATGCCTATTTTGGAAATCCCTTTCAGAGGGTGGGATTAGATATTGTAGGCCCTTTGCCTAAGACTAAAAGTGGGTATCAATATATGCTGGTGTTGGTTGACTATGCAACACAATATTCAGAGGTGGCTGCTTTGATAAAGGCCAACTCCTCCGCTGTAGCCAAAGCTCTGTGCGGGATTTTTACTCGTATTGGCATCCCTAGAGAAATTTTGACTGATCAAGGCACACCTTTTACTTCTCGCGTGATGAAACAATTGTGTGATAGCTTTGCTATTAAGAAATTGAGTACCACTGTTTACTATCCACAGACTAATGGTTTGACTGAACGGTTTAACAAGACTTTAAAACAAATGATCAGACGAGTTGCTCATAATGATCCTACATCCTGGAACTCTGTCCTGTCTTTTGTTATGTTCACGGTGCGGGAATCACCACAAGCGTCCACTGGCTTGAGTCCGTTCGAGTTGTTATTCGGCAGGCACCCGAGCGGCATCCTGGATATTGTACGAGAGGAATGGATAGGAAACGAGTCAACAGCTCTCGGGCCGAACTTTGCAGATCGGGTAGTTTCGTTTACAAGATAGAATTTCTAAGCTTTCTTCTATTGCTGTAGAGCATCAACAATGCGAGCAGGAAACACAGAAACGTCTTTATAGGTGCAGTAAACTTCGCGAATTCAAATCTGGCGATCGTGTTTTGGTACTGGTTCTGTCTGACCCACACAAATTCCTAGCTAAATGGCAGGGACCTGCCATTATTGAGGAGCGTATGGGACCAGTAAATTACAAAATTAGAATACCAGGCCAGCGCAAACCATTCCAGATTTTACACGTTAATCTCTTGAAGGAATGGTATGATCGGCAGGGTATTTACACTTCCTTAGCTGCTGTCTCTCAGACCAATGCTGCCATTGGTAACAGTTTGACTGGCTCAAAAAAGACAGAATTATTAACTTTGATTGAACGGAACACTGATGTCTTTTCAGACTTGCCAGGTGTGACTAACCTAGCAGAACATAAAATCACTACTGAACCCGGTGTCCGGGTACAGATGCAGCCGTTTTCGAATCCTGGAAGCACGAAGAAATATTGTGCGCAAAGAAGTCAAGAAGATGCTGGCATTAGGTGTAATTCATGAAAGTAAAAGTGACTGGTGTAGTCCAGTCGTATTAGTCCCAAAGCAAGACGGTTCGGTTCACTTCTGTATCGATTTTAGATGCTTGAATACGGTCTCTAAATTTGATGCTTATCCAATGCCCCATGTTGATGAGCTGCTGGAAAAACTGGGTCAGGCGACCTATATCTCCACGCTAGATCTCACGAAGGGTTATTGGCAGGTGCCTCTAGAGGCTGACAGTTGTGAGAAAACAGCATTTGCGACTCCTGACGGACTTTATGAATTTATGAGACTCCCACTTGGTCTTCATGGGGCACCTCTAACTTTCCAGCGTATGATGGATCAGATATTGCGTCCTCATTCTGAATATTCTGGGGCATATCTTGATAATGTGGTTATTTTCAGCAATGATTGGCATTCGCATTTAGAATGTCTTCAGGCTGTCCTTGACAGCCTGAAACAGGCTGGCTTGACTGCTAACCCTAAGAAATGTAAACTGGGTATGTCTGACACTCATTATTTAGGTTACTCCATGGGCAGGGGTTTACTTCGTCCACAGTTGAGAAAAGTGGAAGAGATGCTTGCTTACCCCCGGCCTAAAACACAGAAACAGGTACATGCCTTTCTGGGGCTTACGGGTTATTACAGAAGATTCATCCCTGACTTTGCAAATAGGGCTGCCCCTCTTTCAGAGCTTACTAAAGGAAGGAAAAACCGCCCTATTTTATGGGCAGAAATTTGCGAACGTTCCTTTTCAGATTTGAGAACCGCTTTGTCTTCTTATCCGGTTTTGCGGAATCCCTAAGGATTTTGTACTACAGACGGATGCAAGTGCATTTGGTGTAGGCGCTGTCCTGTGAAAGGTTTTTGATGGAGAAGAGCACACTATCACATACTTGAGTAGGAAATTGCTCCCCAGAGAACACAATTATTCAACTATTGAGAAAGAATGTTTGGTGATTAAATGGGCTGTAGAAGCGCTTCGTTATTACTTATGGGGTCGAAATTTCACATTAGTAACTGATCATGCTCCACTTCAATGGGTATACCGTCAAAAAGATACAAACTCTCGTCTCATGAGATGGTTCTTGGGCTTACAACCTTACAGTTTTACAGTCAGGCATTGACCTGGCTCTGAGCTTGTCAATGCTGTTGTCCTGTCACGTATGTTTGAACCTGGTCTGGAGAGTCGCTTAATTCACAAAAACGTGAATAAAGCTGAGGGAGGGTGTGTGAGCTGCGGAGCTGATCGCACCTCCAGAGAATACAGACGCTGCTGGGAAAATCCCTGAAAAACGTTGACAGACTACCTTCAAAAAGCTGATAAAGCTTGTACGGGCTTCTGTCAGTTTGGAACTGATTGTTTTGCTTCTCTCTCTCTCTGACATTCTCTGCTCCTGGCGGAACTGTCATCTCTGACTTGTCATGGAGCACCTTTAAACTTTTGAAAAGAGACAAATGTTTGTTTGCAGTGCTTTGAATAAAGGCCCTTTTTTTCTACAACCTCCTGTGTCTCTGTGCAAATCTGTGACCCAAGTGTGATGATATATATATATATATATATATATATATATATATATATATATATATATACTGTTAATTTAGAAAGTTACATAGAGTTAAATAGACAAAGCTGAAAGATGGGAAGAACCTGCAAATTCCAAACTGAATGAGCTGTAAATCAAACACAAGTTTTTAGTGTTTCAAGGCAGAAGCACTAAGAGCTAATTATCAAAAAAAAATATCCAAAATGTAATGTATTGGTATCTATGTGGTTTTTTTTTGTGCATGAATATTGCTGCTTGGAAATTCCCAGCTCTAAGGAGACTAGCACTCAGTAAAACAGTTCAAGAACACAGAGAGACAAGCAGCTTACTCTGTGATTTATCAGGTAGATAAACCTGCTTATCCAGTGCAGGATTCTGGAGAGGCTGGAGCCTTCCCCATCAAGCATTGGCCTACAACAACAACAATTTATTTACCCCAAAATATCTTAAGGAATGCCTCAATGGGCTTTAACAGGCCCTGTTTTTTGACAGCCCCCAGTCCTGACTCCCCAAGAAAAAGCTTTCAAAACAAAACCCTTATAGGAAAAAATGGAAGAAATCTTGGTTAAGGCAATTCAGAGAATGAGCCCCTTCCAGGTAGGTGGGGGGTCCAATGTGTGTTAAAAAATGGTGTAAATAGAATACAAATACAGAAAACAAGTAATCCTCTTCACAGAGCTAGATGTCCAATCTATCATTGCCACCTCAGAAATAGATTTGTCCAAATAAATCAGAAACAAACTAGAAACTATTTAACGTAAATTAAAAACAGCAATATCTGACCATCAATTAATTGTAGAACCATTACCAGATTGCAAAATGGGAGTCAGACAAGCTAGATATACAGTAGTCAGAGTCTTTGAGATGACTTTTCTTCAAGCAGGCAAACATCTTTGCAGTAGAGAAGTGGCAGCAAGTGCAAAATGAGGATGCTGAGAAGAGAAATCAAATAGGGGAGGGTTAGAGGGTTAGTAACAGTTTATAAATATCATATTATTTATATTTTAGTACTAATGACTAACAACAGACATGCAGTATGCACAGTGTATGCTAAACTCAAGTAGTGAGTCTTCAGCCTGGATTTAAAAGTGGAGACTGAAGGAGCACCTCTTATAATAGCAAGCAGACCATTCCACAGCTTTGGGGCCCTGTAACTAAAAGCTCGACCTCCCACTATTATTTTATTAATCCTTGGAAACATAAGTGGGCAGGCATCTTGAGACCTTAATGTGCGCTCTGGTTTGTAAGTAATGATAATTTAAGATAAGTAACCAGGGCCTTGACCATTTAAGGCTTTATATGTTAAAAGGAGTATTTAAAATCTGCCCTAAACTTAACTGGGAGCCAGTGTAAGGACTTAAGAACCGGAGTTATGTGTTTATATTTTCTTGTTCTTGTAATAATTCTTTCAGCAGCATTTTGATTTAACTGAAAGCTGTGTGAAGAACGGTTTGAGCAGCCCATGAACACCATGACTACATTACAGTAGTCAATCCCATTAGAATTAATTTTTCAATATCCTGCATATTTAGAAAATACCTTCATTTTACAAAATGTTTAAGATGGAAAAAACATGTTTTGGATAGTTTTGTAATGTGCTCTTTAAATGGCATGCTAGTTTCAAAGATGATGCCTGGATTGCATGCTGATTCAATAAAACTAATGGTGATTCCAGCTGAATTAAAAAATGACAAAATACTTTTGAAATCATAATCACTCCCTCCAATAATTAACATTTTTGTTCTATCTGTGTTTAAAGACAAGTAGTTCTCATCCATCCTCTCCTTTAACTTACTAATATAACTAAGGACAACATTGGGGAGATGTCTTTTGAGGGTTTCTGCGTACAAGTGAAACTAACATTGTGTTTTCTAATGGTAGTTCCCAGAAGAAGCATGTAAAGTGAAAACAGTAAAAGTCCTAGTACTTAGCCCTGTGAGACACCATATTTAACTTTTGAGTATAATGGTGGAGTACCGGCAACACATTTCTGTACCTACTGGAATTGGTTTGATAAATAAGAACTAAACCAGACAAGGACATTTCCTGTAAGCCAAATGTCAGTTTCCAGCCTGGGAAGTAAAACAGAATAGTCAATGGTGTCAAACACCGCACTTAAGTCTCACAACATAATTAGAGTGGAATTTCCTTTATCAGATGATATCAGAATGCCATCCACAAACACGTGCTACTGCTGTTTCTGTACTATGACCGGTGTGGAAGCCAGACTGAAATTTCTTAAATAAATTGTGATGTGTAAGGTGAGATGAAAGATGATTGGCAACAACTTTTTCAAGTATTTTATGGAGAAAGGGTAAATTTGAAATGGGTCTAAAATTATTAAGTGTATGTGGGTCTAAGTCTGACTTTTAAAGTAACGGTTTGACAACTGACACTTAGTGCATCAGGAACTATACCATTCTGCAATGAGGTATTGATAATGCTAAGAATAGGTGCTGCCAGAGCATCCATTGAACGTTTTTACTAGTTGTGTTGGCACTGGATCTAAAGAAAAAGAAGTAGGTTTAGAAATTAAAGTTAAGACTTCCTGTTCTGTTACAAGATTAAAATTTCTAAAGTAGTGGGTTTTCCAAACTAGTATGCGGTTTGCACTCTGATGCTGATCTGGGATCTTATATTTTTGAGTTTCTCATTAAAAAAGTTCATAAAGTCTGTACTACTAATGTCTGTTGGTATTTTGCACTGTTGCACTGTTGTTCTAAATTCTCATTTGTTATATTAGACCAGGGTTGGGCAAAGTCATTCCTGGAGGGCCGCAGTGGCCACGGGTTTTTGCTCCAACCCAGTTGCTTAATTAGAAAACAATCCTTGCCAATAATTATATTTCATGGCTTGTTAGTGCTTTAACTCTGCTATGTCAAGTCATTCTCATATCCTAGATTTTTTTTTAATTCTAAGGATATCATCCAAATACAATAAATGGATGGGTAATTCTCAATCCTTCACTTTTTTCTTTTCTCTTTCCTTCCAAGTATTTAATTAAACCAAATAGTGCACGATAAATACACACAGGTGTAAAGGGTAACAAGCAAAATGGATAACTGCTGGTTTCTTTTTTCATTTGCATCTTATTGCTAATAAGGAGCAATTAAAAACCGAGAATGCAGCTGTTTAAGACTTAAATAAGCAATAAGGTTTCAAAATCTTAACGAGGGAGATAACTAAAATGAAGCAGAAGTGTTTCTAGTACAATAAGTGCTTCTTATTAAGCAATTGGGTTGGAACAAAAACCTGCAGCCACTGCGACACTCCAGGAATGACTTTGCCCACCCCTGGATTAGACACTGTTCTAAACAGCACACAAGGATTATTAGTGTTGTTATCTATTATTTTAGAATAGTATATTTTTAATGCTCTCTGTCCATGCAGTTTCACCTGCAGCATTGTTGAACTCCATCTATGCTCCAGTTATTAGCACTCTAATTTAAGATCTTGAGTGTGCTCTCATTAAACCAGGGTGAGATTATATGCTGTATAATCACTTTTGTTTTAAGGGGAGCCACTACATCCAGAACATCTCTCAAAATCATAATATAGTTTGATGTTAGCTAATCTAAAATGCTTTCCACAATTATACTTGACTTACTCAAAATACAAATTGAACCAGAGTTAATCTAGATTTTGTCTTTATTTTAATCTGTGAATGTATTGGTAAGGGTAGAACCAAATCAAATATAATTAAGTAGTGATCAGAAATAACTTCATTTGTTAAAGTAATATTTAAATTTTTAATTTCAAATCTGTAAGTTATAATTAGATCTATAGTGTGGTTATGATTATGAGTTGGACCGTTGACAATCTGAAAAAATCCTACTGAATTTAACAAATAATAATAATACACATCAATGTGGACACTAAAATTTCCCTTCAGCACTACACAATCATAATGTATACCTAAATCAGATAAAAGGGGAACACTAGTCAGGGACAATCCCTCGGACAGTGCACCAGTCCATCATAGGGCCAGCACACAAATATACACTAAGGCCAATTTAGCATAGCTTCGTGAGTCCATTTAAGCTGCATTTCTTTGAATCTGAACACCTGGAGCAAACCCATGTGGACACAGGGAAAAAATGAAAACTCCATTTAGGGTCTCAAACCCTGATCTTCTTACTGGATAAAAAAATGCATCATCTGAAATACTATCAGTCATGCAAATCATTATTTATTCCATTGTTAATTTCCACATGTACTGTATAGCCTTTGATGAGCGATTAATTATTTTTACAGTATTAGACTGGGTAATTAGAATTCCACCTCAAATTAGAGGATGTCATGCCACTCACAAAAATCTGTTTAAGCTCAGCTGGACTACACCAGAGATGCTAAGAGCCAAACAGTTCAAATAGTCTGTTGAAAAAATAGAGGAGGAGAAAGATAAAAAAGCATTAGACCTGGGGTCTAATGTATAATGCCCTGCATAAAATTCACACTAAAACATGGTATACGGACAAAAGTGGAAATGTACGTATGCACAAAAAAAATTAATAAAACTGTGCTTAAGCCAACTTTCACACACTTCCTCTCCATAAATCCCAGTCAGCATGAAATGTATGCATGTGCATGCGCCTGCTGCCCAACCTCAACTCCTCCCAGAATTTTGCATAATTTAATATGCAAATCAATATAAATATCACCTTCCATTCATTGTTTGGTTAAAAGACAATGACAAAAGCACATGAAAAAAAGAAGAATATAAGTGAATACGAGGTGGAGGCAAGGAAAAATGTAGTATTTGTTGGCTTAAGCAGTGGTATAAGCAACAAAAGCATGGCAGAGACACTCGAAAGTTCAAGTTCAGAAAGTCGCACAGTGACAAAATAGAAAAGAAGTGGTGAGATTTCACAGTCAACATGTAAATGCAAGTCACAGCCTGCCATTTGTTTATTCTGTTTCAGACAGTATTAAAAAAATTGACTCCCGTGCCAATAACATGATGGTGCTGCTGTGCCCAGCACATCTTCAAGCTCTGGGCAACCATCTGGCTGTGTGCTGACAGACACTGTTCCGGAGTCACAGGATGCAATAATGAATGCTGTAAGAGATGTAGTCAATGAACTAAGAAAAATAAGGGCTATACTATGTGATATTGACCACAAATGAAATGAATTGGTTAAAAAAAATGCTGCATCTGATTACTTGTTTTCACATTCTACTAATTACATTTGTGGATGCTGACATCAAAAACAACGGGATACAAAATGAGTTAAAGAGACTGCAGCACCACCTCCCCCCCCCCCCCCCCCCCCCCCCCCCCCCCATGCCTCCGAAGAGACTGGAGCCCCCCCCAGCGTAGTGCCACTGACTGGTCAGAGCAGACAGCTTGCTGCCTAACGTAGGGCCTCCTTTTATATACCTTCTTCATGTATTAAACAAAAAAAAATATATACATGGCAGTTCATATTGAGGTTATACATAAATTATAATTGCTTACTACTCCCTGAATTGGAATGTGTACATTGCTTCTTTCAGATAAAGAGGTTATCAGAGCACTCACAGTTTTAAGAAATAGCCTCAAATAATTTTAAGCAGGAATTCAGAAACGTTCTCATTGATTTATAATATCACAGGGTGTTCTGTTAGTATCAAGAGATCAGCATTTTCTTATAAAAGAATGCAAGTTAATCTAATAATTCTGAGCACAAGCTTAATTTTCTTTCTACGCAAATGAAGAACAAATCATATAGAAGTAAAAATCATATAGCTCTCTGCAGCATGTTTAATACAAAATACAGTCCTTGGTATTTGTGAGTTAAATACTTATAATCATTACAGTTAATAATGTTTTTTTCTTCCTCACATTCAAATGAAGTTGTAATACTGTATCTGATTTGGCTGAATGTTTGGTGGGACAGGTTCATCATACCGCACCTCTTCAGGTTCGGGCAAGCCACGATTGTGTGCCATATAATGCAGCACACCACATGCTTGTACAAGGAGACACACTTTCCATGGACTATAGAGCAGCGCATTAATAGAGTGGAAATGCTTTCTATTTACATAAACAAATTCATTCACTAAAGGCACCTTAATAGCATCGGTGCCAAGTGCCACAATGGATCAATTCTGCTGCTCTGTATCCTTAAAAAGACAGCTTGTCTTCTGCTGCACTAGTCACTGTGCGGAGCTACCATTTTTATAGGTTCACCACTTATATATGATGTAATGCCAGCTTATTCTTTTGGTGATTAATCCCTGGCTGATGTAATATGTCCAGTGCCATTGCAATAGCAATGTGTGTGCAGTTGACTGCTCTAATTACATTTGGAAAACCAGACGCTGCAAATTACTCTTTGATGTTTCCCAGTTAAACCAGAGTATAAGGAAATATTACATACCTGAATAACAAGCGAATAATACCATCCTATACAGCTGGCATGGTGCGAATCAGTGATGACTGAAAAATACCTGATCATTCAACAAGTTCACATTGAGAAGCTCCTGTGGCTAAAAACATGAGAGTGGACAGAACTTGCAAAGGATCAGGTGGAGCACAATTTCTTAAAGTCTGCCTTTGTAAAGCTAGTTCCATTTCAACACACAACTCCAAGAGGATAGGTCTTGGAAATCAAAATCAACTAACAAGGCAGTCATCATCATCTATAAATACGCACTCTCTTCTAATTCTTCAATTTACGATGTCTTTTTACAATGCTAAAGCAGTACTTGCAGTTGTAATAGTTTGGCCATTCCATGAACCATTATATTGTTACAAAATAACTACAGTTAAATGAATTAAATTTGTAAACGATATGCAATTAATTTTGGTGTATTTTATAAAACCCACATCAAAGATGTGAATCTAATAAAGAAAAGTGGACCTCAGAAACGGTAGCACTGCACAAAACCAAACAGAAACTTACGTATGCAAGGGAGGACTCTGCAGTGATAATATGTATGGCTTTATGCCAAGTTTAGCTTTTTTACATCTCAAAGTGAGTGTGAAAATGGGTGTACACAAAATATTTGTACGTACACACTGTTTATACATGACGCCCCAGGAGATGTATTTCTGGCTTTTTGAAACAAACTGAAAACATGCATGCTTCTTAAGATAATGTGAGTTACCATGAAAACCAGAGGGTCAAACCATTAGCGTAGTCAGACACAAACTGAGGAGTTCTTTAGTGGAGTGCTAGAGTACTACTATTCAACAAGAGCCAGAATACTATGACAGAGAATTGGGTTGAGATGAGTATTAACCAGAATATCAGTACTTATATTGCTAAACAGCTCTTACTCACAGGTGAAATCTGTAATCTTGGACAAATACTTATAGGTGATGGTGAATTTATATTTGAGTCTTTGTGACACAGATTTTCTGCCTCTCGATTGCCTGTCATTCACAACCAGATAAGACCTCTTAGCAACCCAGTATCTGCCCACAGTGGGATGCACCTGAAAAATTAAAATGTTTCTTATGCAAAAGAATTAAGTTAAAACACAAAATATCAAAGTCTTATGAGCTAAAAAAATTACCTAAAGCAAAACACATTTTCTACTGAGCTTAAACAGGTTTTCCAATACTTAACAATGGGTTTTTTCTTCACCTTTGCTTGTATATAAATTATTTGAAAATTATTATGGGTCTACTGCATTCAGTTCACAATAGACTAATCATATCTTTGTATTTTAAGCCTTTTATGTTAAAAAATATTGCAGCCCTGGAAATATGACTCCCCTTATTCACTTATATTTGAAATAAAAATCAAAGCCATTCTCATTAACTAAAACTAACTAAATTGTGTTTTATACAATGCTATGCTTTTCTCATGCTCTTAGAGCATGCACTCTACTTAATGTCAGCTTTTTGTTAAAAAGCAGTACTTGAGAGAATTGGAGCTTGTACATGAACGAGGGGATGGTGTGAAGTCTATGCTGAAAAGAGAATAAAATGCAGATTGATGCACATTTCACAGTTTTTTGTCTTTTTCTATCAGCTTTATATATTTTTTTGTTCTGTAAGTGTGTGTGCTGTACCTTGCCTTTCAAAAAGCAAGAACACAATGGGAAGTGAGAGTTTGCTGCTATATTAGATTAAACAAGCAAAAATGAGTAAGTAATAAATAATACACTGCGGTGGGTTGGCACCCTGCCCGGGTTTGGTTCCTGCCTTGTGCCCTGTGTTGGCTGGGATTGGCTCCAGCAGACCCCCGTGACCCTGTGTTCGGATTCAGTGGGTTGGAAAATGGATAGATGGATAATAAATAATACAATAACAGACATTAAAAATAAAAATATTTTCAAACAAATATTTCTCTTTTATATTAATACATTTTCATTCTGGTTTCAGTTGTGATTTATAACAATGGAAAGCCGTGGTTCACCAGAACTAAGGAATCTCCATCAAGTGAAAGAAAAGCACATAAAACTGGTGAATAGGATGCATAAAGAGTGGCCAGGAATAGGCTAAACAATGTAATCAAATATGCTAAATGGAAACACAAAAATAAACTGGAGCTTCAGTTCTCAGCAAACAATAGCTCCTCTGTATGGAGAAGCCTTCAGTTTGTTACTAATTACAAAAAGACATCTCCCAATTCTTACTAGCTCCTTGACATACTTACCAAGTCTTAATCGCAGATGTGAACAACGAGGTTCTGAATATCTAAAATCCCTCTGCTCCTCCATCTCTGAAGGGGTTTTTACACCAGCCATTTCTTTACAAAAGCCTCAAACGCTGTTCTAGGCAGCTCACTTCCCTCTTTACAGACATCTTTAACCAGTTCCTTGCACAGTGCACTGTACCTGATTGCTTTAAATCTTCTATTATTGTTCTTGTTCCCAAAAGTGTTAAAAGAAGCTGCCTCAATCATTACAGGCCTATTGCTCTTACTTCAGTTCTAATAAAAATATTTGAACGACTTGTTATAACCCATCTGAAGTCTGTTACTGCTACTGTTCTTGACCCTCTTCAGTTTGCATATCGAGCCAAGAGATCTGTGAACAATGCCATCAACATTGGCCTTCATTTTGTGCTGGAGCATCTGGACATTAAAGGAACTTATGCCAGAAATGCTTCAGGTCAATTAAAACTAAAACTAACAGACACCGCAACAGTTTATTCCACAGAGTCTTAGCCCTCTCAAACCAGTAACGCAGCCTGACTTCTTTGTATATTTATGCATTTTGTCATACACTGTATGAAGGTGTGTGTGTACAGTATACAGTTTGAAAAACTATTTGCCCCCCTTCCTGATTTCTTATTCTTTTGTATGTTTGTCACACAAAATGTTTTTTATTATTTAGGGAGAAAAAAAAATCCAAACCTACATGGCCCTGTGTGAAAAAGTAATTGCCCCCTGAACCTAATAACTGGTTGGGCCACCCTTAGCAGCAATAACTGCAATCAAGCGTTTGCAATAACTTGCAATGAGTCTTTTACAGCGCTCTGGAGGAATTTTGGCCCACTCATCTTTGCAAAATTGTTGTAATTCAGCTTTATTTGAGGGTTTTCTAGCATGAACCGCCTTTTTAAGGTCATGCCATAGCATCTCAATTGGATTCAGGTCAGGACTTTGACTAGGCCACTCCAAAGTCTTCATTTTGTTTTTCTTCAGCCATTCAGAGGTGGATTTGCTGGTGTGTTTTGGGTCATTGTCCTGTTGCAGCACCCAAGATCGCTTCAGCTTGAGTTGACGAACAGATGGCCGGACATTCTCCTTCAGGATTTTTTGGTAGACAGTAGAATTCATGGTTCCATCTATCACAGCAAGCCTTCCAGGTCCTGAAGCAGCAAAACAACCCCAGACCATCACACTACCACCACCATATTTTACTGTTGGTATGATGTTCTTTTTCTGAAATGCTGTGTTCCTTTTACGCCAGATGTAACGGGACATTTTCCTTCCAAAAAGTTCAACTTTTGTCTCATCAGTCCACAAGGTATTTTCCCAAAAGTCTTGGCAATCATTGAGGTGTTTCTTAGCAAAATTGAGACGAGCCCTAATGTTCTTTTTGCTTAACAGTGGTTTGTGTCTTGGAAATCTGCCATTCAGGCCGTTTTTGCCCAGTCTCTTTCTTATGGTGGAGTCGTGAACACTGACCTTAATTGAGGCAAGTGAGGCCTGCAGTTCTTTAGACGTTGTCCTGGGGTCTTTTGTGACCTCTCGGATGAGTCGTCTCTGCGCTCTTGGGGTAATTTTGGTCGGCCGGCCACTCCTGGGAAGGTTCACCACTGTTCCATGTTTTTGCCATTTGTGGATAATGGCTCTCACTGTGGTTCGCTGGAGTCCCAAAGCTTTATAAATGGCTTTATAACCTTTACCAGACTGATAGATCTCAATTACTTCTGTTCTCATTTGTTCCTGAATTTCTTTGGATCTTGGCATGATGTCTAGCTTTTGAGGTGCTTTTGGTCTACTTCTCTGTCAGGCAGCTCCTATTTAAGTGATTTCTTGATTGAAACAGGTGTGGCAGTAATCAGGCCTGGGGGTGGCTACGGAAATTGAACTCAGGTGTGATACACCACAGTTAGGTTATTTTTTAACAAGGGGGCAATTACTTTTTCACACAGGGCCATGTAGGTTTGGATTTTTTTTCTCCCTAAATAATAAACACCATCATTTAAAAACTGCATTTTGTGTTTACTTGTGTTATATTTGACTAATGGTTAAATGTGTTTGATGATCAGAAACATTTTGTGTGACAAACATGCAAAAGAATAAGAAATCAGGAAGGGGGCAAATAGTTTTTCACACCACTGTATGTACATGTATGTGTGTGCATGTGCATACACATTACACACTCACACTTTCACTTGCACATCATCATTTGCACATCTCCTTTATAATTGTTCTGTTCTGCAAACTTGTATGAAGTTTTCCTTTTTAACTTTTTTATGCTGTTATGTTATTTGTATGTGATGTTGTGTTCTGTTATAAGCAGCTCCAAATCTACCAAGTCAAATTCCTGTACATAAAGTACTTATGAATAAAAGTGATTCTGATTCTTATTCAGGATTTCTATTACAAACAATGCCAGAGTTGCTGATTTCACATAACATCACAGCAAAGTCCTTAGCACCTCAGGGGGAAACAGGATGATGACACGGCGTGAGTGAGACAAGTTAGAAAAAGGAGTGCTGATGCTTTGAACCTGAAGTAGTAAGTCTACCTTTTTACACCTCTTATATTTTCTGTTGTGTTTGCTACTTTAGTGAATATACAGTAAATAAAAGCTGTTCAATTGCAATATGCTTTACAGAACACAAGATTGTAATTTAAAACAATGGCAATATTTCAGGGACCAACCATGGGCAAGCTGCCACTTCATCACAGGCAAGCAGACACTCAAACTCTCTGTTGGTCTTTGAACAAAGGCAATAAATAAAAATAGGAACATACTGTTATAAACATAAATTAATTATATAAACTAGTTTGTTATAATTTTATATCAAAATCTGTTTCAACAGATAATGGCACTCATTAATCAACCCAAGAGGGGATGCCAGTAAAAACTACAAGGAATCCAGATTCCTGAAGCAGTGTAGCTCTAACTCATACCTGCCTCTAGAACAAAACTTAAATCAAAATTTCTATCTCTACAAATTGTGCAATGTGTCTATTATCCAAACAGTACATGCATCCAGAGTTTCAGATTACAAACCTAATCTATAATGGCACTGGAGCAGTATTTTATTTAAGACTTGCAAGTAGGTACAGCATTTGATCTGCAAATATCATATCTTCAAAAGCACAGTAGGCACCTTGGGAACTATCCCAATAGCTGTAGCAACACTTTGCTTCTCATGATTTATAAATATTTCTTATTCTATATGGAAAAATTATTGCTGACAGAATAAATGTGTTCAAAATAATTACTTATTTTTAAAATAGCAACATTTTCTGTGTGAAAAAACACAAAGTATACACAATAAAACAGTTAACAACAGTTTTTTTTTAATGCTACTTAAGTGTTTAACTATACAGTATTTAATTATATTAGATACATATTATATATAATTTACACAGCTCTCAGAGCTTCTTAATGAGAAATGTCCTAGTGTGCTATGTGAAAGTAAATAATTTGAAAGCAATGCTGAGGTAAGCACTTCCACCGTGGGTCAAGGGGGGGGCACGGTTGTCCTTCTCATTTCCCCTGCAGCTCTTAGCGGCCAAATCAGAAAGAAGCATGAACAAAACTCCAGTCACTTTGCAAGCCTTGCACCTTCCGGTGAGAAGCTCGATATAAATGAGGCATCATTTGACCAGAACCAGAGAGAAAGAAACAGCGCCACCAGTTGATTGTCCTTTGATTAAGTTCTGTTGTTGTTAGAGATGACTATTGCAGAATGTTTTCTGTTTACTGGCATCTTTTGTTGTTTTGATAACTAAAGGGGTTACTCCATTAGGACCTCAGTCCTTAAACCTCTTGCTTGACTATTTATTTGCATGACAAGTAATACATACAGTTTTAAGGCAAAGCATGGCTCAAACTTCTGAGCTAGAATTGCACGTAAAATGCTGTGTAGCTTTGACAATATTGGATCATTTTTTGAGACAGGGCAGTAAAAAATTGTAATTTATTTTTTGAAAGCAAGTATCTAATATTATTCCTTTCTTATTCTAAAAAGAACAGTCTGTGTTTAACCTGTGAAAGTGAATTGAATAAAGTGTCAGCTCTAGGAGAAGAAAGTAGAAAGCAGTGATGAAGGGCTGCAGTACTTTATGGAACTTCCTGGTTATTCTCCATTTACTATGTTTAATTTTTTCCTACTTTTTACTAATATATCAGAGATTTAAAGCAGTGTGCAATAGAAGTCTGATTGAATTAATCTCTTTAATTAAAATTGGACAAGAGCTAACAATATAAAGACCACCATGTTACATTGAGCATTTAGCAGCTGGCACAATTTTGAAACAGGGTTGTACATTGTTGAGGATCTTTTGAGCCACTAATGACAACTAGGGATCAATAGGGCGTATGCCAAGAGAGCAAGTGCTTCACAGCCTCTGTCATATACTGGATTGAATCCTGTGTACACTGTTGCCAGTCTCAGCTTGAGCAGAGTATGTTTCAAAGTTTAATTTATATTTCCAATGCAGAGCACAAGCTGAATAGGAAAGCTTACCACCAGCTTGCTTGATATTTTTTTTGAGGTTGCCAGCTTAATACAGCTGTGTCTATTAACAAAGTTTGGTCGATCCACAAGGGCATTGTTTGTTAAAGTTAAGGTATGTGTGTGCAGTAATGTCTGTGTTATGTACAGAGAGGGGTGACATTTATGTAACTGAGTGGCGCACACTCTGTTCACCTAAGACCTCCTACCCCGGTCATCAAAGTCTAGTAATACTGTTTGTGTGTCATCACCCAAAGGGCACCCCATCTAAGGCTGATTCTTACCTTGCAAATGATGTTCCTGGAATAGACGTGCGGTTCCCCATGGCCCTAAAACAACTAAGTAAGGTCAGAAAATGGATAAGTTTCCATTAGGCAATTCCACGCTCCCAGGACAGTAAGATAGTCAATTCATTTGTGATTGGATAAAAATTAAAAAATAAGGAAAAGTTTGAGATTGATCTGGGTGCGGACCTTCAGCAGCAGATCCCTCTATGGCAGCTATCGGATCTTGTGATGTCATTCAGGGGACTTTGGCTGGAGGAGTAAAGTGGAGATTCTTGGCAAAAGGTGATGTGTGCATGTAAAGACAGATATGGATGCTAAGCTTAAATAAATAAACAACTAGCTGCATTTTGCTAAAGAAGCTTTATATCATATCTCTTATACACTTTTAAATGAAAAAAATCATGACAATTAATTACTGATGTAGTACGAGCATAATATATAGCACAATATAAATGTAATGAATTAATTCTAGAAATTTCATGTATTACGTATGCCCTGAATTAAAGCAAAATTTGGAGCATCGGGATCCTTATCAGTCTTCCAGGTCAGAGGATTCTACTCTCTCTCTCTTTTAATTTTTTTTTTATTTTAAAAATCACAGTGGAATAAATTATGGAAATATCAGACAAGGATACAAAATTACTTCCCATACATTTATTTTTCATACCCAACAAAAGAGAGATTTACTCTTAAATCAACACTTAAGACGCTCTATGAGCTTCTCCCAAAACAAAATTCAATTTAGTATATTCCTATAATGCACACTCCCACATATGAGACTATCATGTTCAGAAATTATAAGTACCTGTATATTATGAATAATGAAATGGAACATATCACATAGTTCATTTTTCTCCTCAAATAATTATTTTCTTTCATTTTTCCTTAGGTCTTTCTGCTTTTGTTTTTTTTTCTTTCTAATATTTTTCCAAAAACTGTCAGTCTTTCCATGCACAAAACACTGATCTGACAGCACAATATGCTTTCCATCTGCTTATATACAAAATGGCCCCTGCACTTTCACATGTCGGCTAAGCTGATTTAGGTCACTCAGTGACTACAGTGTGGGTTGGAAAGGGTCCAAAGCAGAAATGGCTGAATTATCTGTGCTACCCAAGTGAACTCATCTGTTAATTTGTCCTGTTTCTGCAGGTCCTTATACAGTACTAAAATGTGGCTTTTCTGCCAAAAAAAAATTTAATAGGCATTTTCATCATGTATAGATTAAATGTCTTTAAGGTCAGTGGCAGAAACTAAGCTCTGCCAGCATCTGTAGCTACTGTACTTGACTAATATTACATGATGCATGTTGAGCATTTTTCTTTCATTTGTAGTTGAGTAATGATGATGTCATACGATGCACAATGGCTAGTGAACTGCTGTGTGCCACTGGCATGGTTGCCATGTAAAATTATGTACCAGCTTTAGATGCAATGGGTGCTGTTTTGTATAAAAGAACATGGTAAGCTGAGCTCACTTATTAGATGTTTGAAAGAGAAAGGGTGGTAAAGGGGGCAAATTTAACTTGACATGATATAATCACAGCACACTTTTGATATGGTTTATTCACTCATATTCATATTGTTTATGAGAAAGAATCCCATTCACAGTCAAGTGGGCATGTGTTGATGTCATCACATCACCACTATTTAAGGTTATAGCACGGAGTACACAATATCTAAGCTTTTGATTAAATTTCAAGCTGAACTCAGTTTCTTCAAAGCATTGTTGTAGTTAGGACTAATGATTTCTAGCAACATATTAGGCAACGCTTTGACTTTTGGATCGCACCTATACTTTGAAGATCCTTTCTGTTCTTTCTCCTGGTTTCTTTGATTCCAGCCTGTCAATTATATATGCCTCTCTTTTGTTATTCCCCAGTCAATGCTTTTGTCTCTAATTTTTTAGGACATCAATGATTTTTTTTTTTCTAGGTGTCTATTACAATTGGAAAGTTTAATTATACCTCTACCAATCAGTTATTAATAAGTGATCTAATGACTGCGATCTAAACAAACAAAAAAAGACAGACTTAACATATACTGTAAAAAATGTCAGTAAATGTAATGGTAAAAATACTGTAAATGGTGGTAAAATACCTTTTCTGAAAAAAAGGAAAGTTACCTTATGTTCTACTGAAAATTACTTGTATATCTTAAACAATACATTTCATTACTTTTTACAGCCAAGTTCTGTAAAATGAATATTTATTTTACCTTCAAAATATCCTACATACCATTTGCTGATACTGTATATTACAGTTTGTGGAAGACAGCCCAGACACAGGCAGGCGGACAGCGATGGTTCACCCAACACACGTTTATTATACATACTATTGTTTACAGTGAAGCACACAACCCCCCAAAACTCCCCCAAAGTCCAGGCCTCTTTATAATGTCTCTTTCTCTTCAGGCCACCTCCTTGCCTCTCCTCCCGAGCTCCGTCCTTCTCCACTCCCGACTCAAGCCATCGAACGGAGGGAGGCGGCCCCTTTTATCCCCACCCAGATGTGCTCCAGGTGCCTCCCAATTAGCTTCCGCCAGCACTCCCCAGTGTGGCGGAAGAACCGGCTGCGCACCCAGAAGCACTCCGGGTGTCCCTGGTCTTCTTCCCCCCAGCACTTCCGGGTGTGGCGGAAGTGCTGAAGGCCAGGGCTCCACAGGCATCGGGGTGCCCCCTGGCGGTGTCCACGGGTCCCTATAGGGTTGAGCTTCCAAGCTCAGTTACCGTGGTCCCCAAAGCAACCAGGGCGGTCGCCCCCTCGTGGTCTGGAGGAGGCGTGCGCCCTCCTCCAATCCTCCCGGGCGTCCCGGCTGGGTACCACTCCCAGCCGCTTGCCACAAGTTACACTAAAAAAATCGCTGTTAATTTTACAGTGCAAAACTGTTAAATAGTGAAAGAAATCAATTGTACAATGTAAAACGGTAAAGCACTGTTTCTGTAACACGAAAGTTACAATATCTGCATAAGAACAAGCTCCTTTTACCATATTGTTCCTGGTGAACCACATACCTTTGAACAGTAAGGAAAAAACTTAGCAGACTTATTTTTCCCTGCATGCTGAATGTTTTTTGAGGTTATAGAAAGGTGTTTTTCAACCTTTTCGCTGGAGTGGATCCCTGCGCGAATGGCTACCTTGCTCACAGAACCCTGTGCAATTATCCACCAGTATGTCCTATATCATGTAACAAACCAGATGAGCGTAAACGTAGCTTTTATGTTTAATCATACTATTTTCAAAATTTATGTTCGGCCTATTCACAGTTCACCAAGCGTTACTAACAACAATTTTTTAAAAAGTTACATAAAAGTTCAAATCCGTAATTATCTATAGTAGAAATTTAATATGATGCTTTTATTATAGTTACCATTACATCACAGTAGTCAAAAGTTCAATGAGAAATTTGTGCTTGATGATTTTTGCTGATAAGTTGAATTCTGGGTCGTGTTTTAGACAGACACACACGAAGTTAACAGTCGTTCTCGCTTCTTGTGTTTAATTGTGGTTAAGGCTGAAAATCCAAACTCGCACAAGTAAGAAGTTGAAAATTGCACCAACAGTCGCAGAGCTTTCTGAGCAATTGATGGGTACTCCTTTTCAACCAACATCCAGAATGCATCCAGGTTTAACTCTGAGTGTTTTAGCCTCAGTGTTCTGTCACTTGCAACACTAGCAAGCTGTTCCTCTTCTGACAAGGTGAACTGTCCTTTGGACTGTTCAAATTCTACGAATGGGCTTCGAACCCAGTTGTACTGGTCCATGGATATTGATGGAATATATTTGCTGAGACCTGCCAACAGTTTGTCCAAGTGATTCAAAATCAATGGCAAAATGTCCTGATAGTTTCTGTCAACAACACTAGGAAGCATTTCCACGTTCCCTGCACTTGGTTTCTTCCAAATTGTCAATTTTTTCTCAAAAGCACTTATTTTGTCCGTTGACGTCATGATGTTTTCGTTCCTGCCTTGCATGCCATTGTTCAAGAAGTTCAAATCGTGAAATATGTCAGCCAAATATGCTAGCTTAGAACACCAAGATTCATCGCCCAGAACTTCTGCAAAGTCCTTCAGGTTTCCTTGCGAACAGAAGACAAGCATCTCTTCTCTTAGTTCATAGAAATGATGCAAAACCTTTCCCCGAGACAACCATCGTACATCTGTATGCTGGATGAGAGTGACATGGTCTGCTTCCACACTTTCGCAAACTTTTGCAAACTGATATTTTAGTGGTCTCAACTTCATGTAATTAACTATTTTCACCACCATGTCCAGTACAGACTTCAGTTCAGGTCCAATTGTTTTAGCAACCAGTGCTTCTCTATGAAGAAAACAATGAGTGACGATAATATTGGGATTCTGTTGTTGTGCCAGCGAGACAAAGCCTTTGACATTTCCTGTCATTACAGGCGCACTGTCCGTACAAATGCCAACACAGTTTTCCCAAGTCAACTTGCAAGACTGCAAATGTGAATTTAAAACGTCATAAACATCTTGTCCTTTTGTTGTTTCTGGCAACTCTTTGCAGCAAAAAAATCTTCCATAATAGCTTCATTTTCAATAAAGCGAACAAACGCAAGCAGCTGTGCTTTACCGCTGATGTCTGTGCTCTCGTCGACCTGAATTGCAAAGAACCCAAGACTTTTAATTTTTGAGAGAACATTACGCTCAATATCACTGGATATGTCAGCAATACGCCTACTTATCGTATTGTCTGAAAGCAGAATCTTATTAATTTCTGATAAGGCATCCTCCCCAAACATAATCCTCACCATTTCTTGGCATGCAGGTAAAATTACCGTTTCAGCGACGTTATGCGATTTCATTTTCTTAGCAACAATCTCTGCCACAGCATAACTTGCTTCTTGAGCTTTCTTACGTATCTTGAACTTTTTCTCAAATACAGCCATTTGCTTCTTATTCAAGGCCAATGTCCTCTGAAAGTACTGTGCGTTTTTGTCTGATACCTCCGGATGTCTAGTTGTTAAATGCCGCTTAAGTTTAGCTGGTGCCATGGCACTATTGGCAAGTATTTCGCCACAAACAATACACAGTGGTGAAGGGCAGTCAGGGTCTCCCGTCCAAGTGAATCCCAGAGCTACAGTAAGTAGTTGTCACTGTACTGGCGAACTTTGAGTTGAGGATTGCCGGCGGCATTTTTCGGCAACTGCAGCTGAGTGGTTGCAGTGCTAACGGTAGCAGCTGCAGCTTCAATCAACTGCTTTGGAACCTGAGTATCGTCGTGTACTGCGGCGTCTTCTAATTTACGCTTCTTAACAAATCGGTCCATGTTCGAAATCAAAACAATAATTTACAAAAATTAATGCAAACGACAAGCCTAACTGCTATTACACCACGCAAACTGCCGTCCCCGCACAACCGCCACCTATAGCTAGTGAAAGCACACCGTCCTTGTACTCTGGCCGTCATTTAACTTTGGAAGCAAGAGAGGGGCGGAGATAAGAACGGAGGAGCAGGCAGTTAACCGGCCTGTCAGGCAGATGAGAATGAGGCAGTGACATAGACTAACAGACAAACAGCAACTGACTAAAGGACTAAAGAACGATTAATAACCACATAAAACCATGATGCTGGATTTTGTCCCAGCATTTTCCGGAGATTTAGGACTTTTTCGGTGGAACCCTTGGCAAGCTCTCATGGAACCCCGGTTGAAAAACACTGTTATAGAAGATGATTTATGGTGGGCTGTATTCGATAAGCTGGCACACCGGTAGGGCGCAATACACCACAAAAGCAAACTTTACTTATCCACCAAACAATGTGCCATAATTTCCCTTAACTTTGAATTCTTTTCAATGTACGTAATTAAATGATATCTATTTGCTAGTGGTTCTTACTGTATTGCTTTATTGATGCAAACTGTGTACTGGTGTTTGATCCTGATGACAATATCTTCTAGGAATTTATTAATTAGCATATACAGTATATTACAGTACATGGATTTCAGGTTATGGTTAAACTTTAATTTCTATTGGAATGTGTTGTAAAGAAAAAAACAGTTATTTATACAAAGTTATACTGTAGGCCTACAAATGTTGTCACCTTCTTTATTCCGGAACAATTCTGGCAACCATAGCTGCCAGTACTTTACCATAAATGAAACATTAATTTTTTCACAGTGTATAATGTATAAACGGTGCGTACGCACCAAAATGTTGCATATGTCCATTTTCACTGTCAATTCGAGAAGTATAAAAGCTAAACTTGGTGTAAAGCCACACACATTTTCACGGCAACTTCACACCATGCATATGCACTTTCTGCTCGGTTTTGCAAACAGGTGGCACCCAGCAACTGAACAGTCCCACTGTTTCTGTTGTCTTTCTGTTTTAGATTCACATCCATGACACAGGCTGTGACAAATACACCGAAATTAATTGCATATCGTTTACAAATTTAAGGCACTTGATTGTAATCATTCTGTAACACTATAATGGTGCACGGAATGTGCACAAGTATATTATACTTATGATTTCATATTGTATATTTTTTGTTGTTTTTTTATCATTTTATACGAAAATAAGTTTAGTGAGGAGCTGCATATTGGATCTCATTGTACCATACAATGACAATAAAGGAATTCAATTCAATTCAATAGAAGAGAGTGCATATTTACAGATGACTATGACTGACATCTAAGTTGATTTAGATTTTCCAAGCGCTATCCTCTTGGAGCTGTGTACTGTTAGAATACTAGGATGTATACTTGATATCATTTTTATGATAAAATGTATTAAAGTATGTATATTACATTTTACAAATAAATTGTATACTTATAATTAAACATGTGGAGGCACAGTGGCCAGCGGTAGTGATGAGCTGTGGCCCTGTCCAGGGATTGTTCCTGCCTTGTGCTCTGTGCTTGCTGAAACTGGCGTGACCCTGGATGGATAGAGGAATGGATGGATGGATGGAATACTTAGACATGTATAACGAACATTTTTTCAATGTTCCGTAACCCTTAAACCACTGGAACAAGCTATAGTCGGTTCCCAATGCAATTTGCCAGCAAGCTGGATCCGAGTATATTCAGGAAATGTACATTAGTTGAATACCGCAGCATCACCGTCCCTGAGATTCAGCCGCTGCACTAGACTAGCCTGCAAGAATCAGCGTTTACCTCTGTGTGCTTGCATGAAGCCAGTTCAAGCGCAGTTGGCTCGATGATTTACTGAATTTCATCAATGGCATCAGTTGCACCTTGTACATATAATAATAGATTGTTGCAGTAGTTTTTCTAATAGTTTTTATAGTTCATTGGCAGTGTGTAAAATGATCAGTGTTGCAGTAATTGTGATGCTCTTAGCATGAAAAAAATGTGTTCCATTAAAATTTCACTTTTTCTTGGTAAATTGCGAGGTTTCCTTAAAAAGTGCAGCGAAAAAGTATTTGGAGTCCAGGGGTCCATTAACCCCCAAGTATGTGGCATTTTAAGGGTTAAAGGTTTTGAAGAATCGGCATTCCATGCTTGCAGATGTTTTTTCATTTATTACAGATGCTTATTGTGCAGTGATTGGTTACATGGAGAAAGAAAACAGAAGGAGAGGGATTGGGGATTAGTACGTTTGATAGACACAGTACTGCTGCAATAAATTATTTCATCCAGGGTTGAGTGCGTCACAGCAGGCATCTTGCAGGAGGGGGGAATGCTCCCTGGACAGGGGAGGCAAGAACAATCCCTAGACAGTGCGCCAGCTCATTGATACTGCTGTGCCACTGTTCCCCCACATGTTTAATACATGCGTTAATCCATTTCATTGTGAAAATGATATCAAGTATACATCTTAGTATTCTAAAATGTTCAGATAGCTGTAATATCATGAATGTAATGTATTCTGTGTGGCAATCACTGCCTGCATCCTTCTGTTGGCATAAGAGAAAGCCCATTTAAGAAGCATATACCGATTAACAACTGGGACGGGGAACACATAGAATACAAAGTATTTAACATGCTACTTCAGTTACAATAGGATTTGAGAAACTCTATTAAAATAAACATTGATTGTAAGAAGTTTATGTTTTACTTTAATGACAAAAAAAAACTACTGAATTAAAGTAGAAATGTTGAGATTAAAATTAACATTTTGACTTTAATCTCAAACTTTTTTTTTCCTTCACTGTTTCCCTATTTTTGTATTTTTCTTCACTGTGGCTCTAATACACTTACATATGACACTCAGATACTCACCTTTTCATGCCATCTTTGACATCTGACCACTTCTTTCTTAAAATTCTTCTTTTTATATGTGCTTTTACCATTGTCTTTTAAGAAAACACTGAATGGAAGGGGATACTTATATTGATTTGCTTATTCAAATATTCAATTCTGGGAGGAGTCAGGGTGGGGCTGTAAATGCTTGAATGTGTGTAAAAGTCACATTGATTCAGTTTTATAAAGGGGAAGTGCATGGAACTTTGCTTATGCATAGTTTTATGCATCTGACTTTTTTGTGCGTAGGCACATTTCTGTTTTTGTCTGTATGCCATGTTTTAATTTGAATTAAACACAGCTTTATACATTAGGTCTCTGGTGTTTATGGACTGTTAGGTGCAAGCAAGTTTTAAGGACTCAGATCTTGAGTTTAAGTTCAAACTTATTATCAAATGTATATAAAAGGTTGAGAATTCATTCGAGCTCCATGTGTGCAAAGCATGCAATTATTCAACTCAAAGTTATATATTGAGCACATCTGTCTCACTTGAAATTGTCCAAAATGTTTCCAGGGCAAGATCCAACCTGTGAACGCTACAATCAAGCTCCAGCCTCACTGGGTCACATGTTTTGGACCTGCACCAAATTAACATCATTCTGGACAAAAAATTTTAAGTGCCTTTCAGACAGCCTTAATGTCACAATCCCTCCTAATCCACTAACAGCTGTGTTTGGTGTTCTTCCAGATGGGCTTAAAGTGGAGAAGGACAAACAAACTGTGATTCCCTTCACTACACTATTGGCACGCAGTCTTATTTTGCTAAACTGGAAGAATCCTAACTCTCCTGTTTTAAGTCAGTGGGTAACTGATGTTTTGTATTATTTGAAATTGGAAAAAATCTAATTCTCACTTAGAGGATCTGTGCAGAATTTTTTCAAAACCTGGCAGGATCTAATCAACAATATTTTAGAATAAGCTCTTAGAGCACTGAGGAAGTAGATTCTCTCCCCATTTCGATTTCTTCTCCATTTATCTCCATCCACCTATTAAACTCTTCAATTTATTTATTTTTACTATTTTTAAGTTTTAGTCCGTTGGCAATGCTCTCTTTTTCAGGGGTGGGGGTTGACTTGTTTTCAATCCTATTTTTTTTTTTTGTAAAAATTGATCTGTTTGTATGGAATGATTACAATAAAAACAATAAAATAAAAAAAAATGTATATAATACATTAAAATTCTTTAACAGTAACAGACAATGAATACAAGACCATATATTAAAAGCAAATACATGGCCCAAAGAATATGGATGCCCCTCCAAATGATTGAGCTCAGAACCTTCACAAAACAGGTTTCCATGGCTGAGCAGCTTCAAACAAGCATAAAAAAATATACGTAATGCCAAGTGTTGGCTGGAGTTGTATAAACCACATTGCCATTTGATTCTGTAGTAGTGAAAACATGTTCTCTTGAGTGATGAATCATGCTTCACTGTCAGTTTGATGGATGAATCTAGGTTTGGTGGATGCCAGGAGAACACTACCTTCCAGGCTGCATAGTACCTACTGTAAAGTTTGGTGGAGAAGAGATAATGGTCTTGGGCTATTTTTCCAGGTTTGGGCCATGCCCCTTGGTTCCAGTGAAGGGTACAGTTAATGTTGCTACATACAAAGACATTTTAAACAATCAAGTCCTTCCAATTTGTGGCAACAGTTTGGGGAAGGCCCATTTCTGTTCTAACCTGACTGTGCACTAAGCCAAGTCCACAAACAGATGGTCTGACAAGTTTGGTGTGGAGGAATAATAATTGCAATTCTTGCCCAATAATAGTAGCTGACCTTGCAAATGTTCTTTAGGGTGATAGGACACAAATTACCTAATACACACTCCAAAATCTAGTGGAAAGTGTTCCCAGTTGCTGTTATGGGTGGGTCAACTTCATATTACTGCCCATGGTTTATATAATCAATAAATGTGATTTTAAGGTGTCCACAAACTTTTGGTCATATATCAATCAACCACAACATTAAAACAAACTGCCTAATATTGTAGGTCACACTGTGCCACTAAAACAGCTCTGATCCATCAAGGCATGGACTCCACAAGGCCTTTGAATGTGTCCAGTGCTATCTGGCTCCAAGATGCTTGTACTATAAATTATGAGGTACGATCCTCCATGACTTGTATTTTTAGCACATCTCGCAGATGCTTGATCGGATTGAAATCTGAAGAATTTGGAGGCCAAGTCAACACCTTGAACTAATTGTCAAGCTCCTCAAACCATTCATGTACAATTTTTGCAATGTTGCAGGGTGCATTATTCTGCTGAAAGAGGCCAGTGCCATCAGGGAATACCATTGACATGTGTATGTGATCTGCAGCAATCTTTAGGTAGGTGATATGTGTCAAGGTAACATCCACATGAATGCCAGAACCCAAGGGTTCCCAGCAGAACATTGTCCAAAGCTTCACACTACAATACCAGCATGCCTTCTTCCCATAGTGCATCCTGCTGCCAGTTCTTCCCCAGGTAAATGACTTGAATGCTCCAGGCTGTCTAAATGAAAATATGATTCATCAGACCAGCTTACTTTCTTCCTTTACTCCATGGTCCAGTTCTGACACTCATGTGCCCATAGTAGGTGCTTTCAGAAGGGGTCAGCATGGGCACCTGGACTGATCTGCGGCAACACAAATGAGTTCATCAAGAACACGGAGATACAGTTGGAAACTTGTTAAGGGTAAATTTTGCACAAACATTAGGAAGTTTTTCTTTACACAAAGAACGATAGATACTTGGAATAAGCTACCAAGTAGTGTGGTAGACAGTAAGAGGCTGGGGATTTTCAAAACTCGACTTGATGTTTTTGTGGAAGAAATACAGTAAGTGGATAGGACTGGTGAGCTTTGTTGGGCTGAATGGCCTGTTCTCGTCTAGAGTGTTCTAATGTACACAGCTCCATACACAAGAAGCTGTGATGCACTGTGTGTTCTGGCACCTTTCTCTCATGGCCAACATTAAGTTTTTCAGTAATTTCTGTTACAGTATCTCTTCTGTGGGATCGGACCTGACAGGCTCTGCATCAAACAGCTGTGGGCACCCATGACCCTTTTGCCAGTTCACCTTTTTGTAGGTACTAATCATTGCATTCTGCAAAGACCCCACGAAACTAGCTGTTTTGGAGATGCTCTGAACCCAGTCATCTAGCCATCACAATTTGGTCCTTTGTCAAAGTAGCTCTGATCCTTATGTTTGCCCATTTTTCCTGCTTCCAAAACATCATCTTCAGGAACTGACTGTCTGTTCACTTGCAGCCTAATGTATCCCTCTCCTTGAAACGTGGCATTGTAATGGGATAATCAATTTTATTCACTTCACCTGTCAATGCTTTTAATGTTGTGGCTATTTGGTGTGTAGTGTATAAGAAACACTAATCCAATGAATGAAGAGAAACCTTATTATCTCTGCATAAAATCTCTCTGAAAGTAGTGGTGCAAGTGCCAGTGGTCCTGTGAAAAGTAATTTGTGCAGAATGGCTGAAGTCATTAATAATGCAGCTTAACTTTCTAAGGCAGAGTGGCACTAGATCCTAAGACTAGGGGTTTTGTGATTATCTTTGATAGCACACCAGTGTTAAATACTACAGTATTTATGTTACAAGTAATACAATGTTTTCTTGATAAAAAAATAAAAGTTTTTGGCTCGTTTTTTCTGGGGTATACATAAGGCTAAGGAGGCTACAATAGTAATCCTCTACTGCCTGAGTATTTGTCTGGAAAAATTGTAAATCCATAAGCATCTTACCATTGTCTAAGTGGGGGAATCCCAAGCACACACTGATCACACTGCTCAAGCTACAGGGAAAGGAAAAATATTTCAAAGGAACATTCACCCTTTATTTATGTAAGTTGTTGTTTATAAACAGGACTCTGATCAGGCTGTTTTCTTTGTTAGAACTGTCCCTCAAAGCACTTTATCACAATGGGAGTGATTGCCTTTGGTCTGTAGTCATTTAAACAGTAAACATTTGTTTTATTTGTCAAAGGGATAATTGCTGTCTTTTTAAAGCACGCAGAGACCACAGATTCTCTCAGATAATCATTATCAGTGTCAATGGAAACACCAGCCAACTGGCTGTTACAGGTTTTTAGAAGTGTGACCTGAAATTATTTCCAGGCGAGATGGCTTATGAATGATGTTCCTTTCAAAAATCTGTCCTACTTTTAGCCTTAGTGTTAGGACTTGTTAGGGTTCCACCATTTAATGTTTGCTTCTCCATGCCACATTCAAAAGATAATGGTTCAGTAGCACAATTAATTATTTCCATTATGTCTTTCATGCAAGTAGAACTGTAACAATACTTATGACTCCACTCCATTGTAAAAATATTAATCGAAAGGCCCTTTTCCTGCTGATTAAGCTTGAATCATTCTTGGTAATGCAGTGTCTAAAACCTGCTGAATTTTGTATGGGGCTACAGATGAACCTAGTTGTATAATTTTTGATGGTAAATTTGTGCATGATTAGCTTGCACAATTTACTTATATACTGCATGTCCACATGAATATGAAAATAATTGCAATTGAAAATTAAGGGATGAGCTACCAATTGAATCAAGAATAAGACAATTTTGGTCTGAAAATTGAGAAACTTGACGAAGGTTAGAATTATGGGTGAGCTCCTCTGAATGATATATGTATATATATGTATATGAGGTCCTTTAAATGCAGATTGGAATATTCATGCTTTTAATGAATAATTCTGTTCGGAACAAGTTTATATCATAGCATAGACTATGCTTGTTTATGAAATCTATTTCACAGAGAATGGAAGTTTGCTTGGCAATTTTACTTTGTCAAAAAAAGCCTTTAAAGAGAACAAAGATATCAATGAAGAATCTGTCATTAGTATTAGTATTATCAACACATAACACTGAAGAAAGGTAGCTAATGCTGCTGCTGGACAATCAAGTCTAGGCAAATGTTGAAGCTGCAGCTGATTGTGATGGTAGTGGAAATGTCACCTGGTCCTTTATTGTAAAAGCATGTTTCTAACAAGAAACAGCTTTTTAGATTTCATAAAATGCCTTCTTTTACTGGCTTGGTGGAGTCCTCTCCTTTAGGGGGCTTGCTGCTGTTGCGGTCAGCTGGCGGGAAGTTTTTAATCCTGTCCACAAGTTTCTACTTGCTCCCTTTATTCTACAAAAAGCCGGCAAGAGCAGCAAAACTAGAAAGGGGTAGAGCAATCACAGTGTCTGGGTGGCAGAAGTTTTAATTTAGTCATTTGTGGATTTTGTGGGGTTTTTTTTTTGTTTTTTGTTTAAGAGGATGTCAATCAGTCAATCAGTCATTGTCCAACCCGCTATATCCTAACCCAATTGTCACGGGGGTTCTGCTGAAGCCAATCCCAGCCAACACAGGGTGCAAGGCAGGAACAAACCCCGGGCAGGGTGCCAGCCCACCTAACCTGCATGTCTTTGGAGTGTGGGAGGAAACCGGAGTACCCGGAGGAAACCCACACAGACACGGAGAGACCATGCAAACTCCACGCAGGGAAGACCCGGGAAGCGAACCCAGGTCGCCTTACTGCAAGGCAGCAACGCTACCACTGCGCCACCATGCCGCCCTCTTAAGGGAATGTGTGAAATGTATTTATGTTGATTTGTGTATAGGCTTAAAATGATCATCAAGTAATGGATTCCCTTTTTTCTCAGAATGTTATGTATGAGTCCATTGCCTTTAGGCAAGTGTGGCAGAGATGGTTAAAAAGCCTCTGTGTCTATAGTTCGGCGTCTGTTTTGAGGATAGGCGTTGCTATTGTGTGCATTGGAAAGTGCTTTCTTGTTTCGTGCTGTTGGCTATTTAAGGCCATGTTTCAACCTTGTTAAGTCAGGGTGCCTTCCTGGATTTTGGGAATGTTTTGGCCCTGGATTAAGAGATAGATTGTTGGCTGCTACAGAACCATTTCCTCAATTATCAGAACGTTTTTTTTCTTTCCATTGTTATCCTTTTTATTTGGCAGCTTTGGGCTACTAGTTATTCATTGAAGTACTCATGCTTTCAGATACAACTACTGTACTTTTTTTGCTTGATTACTGCACATTATTTTTTACAGATTGTTACCTTTTTATGACACATTTTTCTTATTGATTTTTATTTTTACCAACAAATGTTGGATTAATACTCTTCCTAGAATAAACATCTATGACTTTGGTTTCTAAGTACTTTTTTCTTTATCTGTGCTCTGGGGCATCTTGAGTGCCATCCGAATATAAACTACTAGTGGGCACTGACATATGCTAGTGTACCATGACACAGATAAAATTGATTTTTCACCTAACTAGACTCATAACCAGTAGAAAGGCACCACTACAACTGTTTTTTAAATAAATCAAGTGTATCAGCAGCCCATACAGCACAAGGAAGGCTAATCCACCATTTCAATGTGAAAAGCCCGATCCCCATGAGTCTTTAGCCGAGTATGAGGAAATAATAAGAATTAATAATAAGTTAGATGACCTAAGTAAGCAAGTGGTAGTATAATATACTGTAAATAATCTAAAAATATATTGTGGTGTTTGATCGTGCAGAGCTCAATAGGTGATTACTAAAATTTTAAAACGGATTCTAAATTTCGCCTGGAGTCAATAGAGAGAAAATAAAATCAGAGTAATATGAGACCACTTACTGGAACAGGTTAACAATATAGAGGCAGGATTTTGAATAGACTGAAGACAAGCAGCGATGTCATGTTTAAACATGTAAATAAAGAATTACAAGATGTGAAAAAATAAAAGCATACATTAACATCTCCATTTCAGCCTTTGATACTATTGTTCTTTGCCTTGATATAATGCTCAGATGATAAAAACAAGAACAAGTCAAGGACCTAACATGAACATCAAGATTTAAAGACTGGTCAAACATAACACCCAGGTTCTGGACACAAGGTTTAAAGTTGAGTGAAACAGCTGATAACCTGAGGCTAATCTCTGCATGCAAATTTAATGGGGAAATTATTAAAACCTCAGTTTTTTGAACTGTAAAAAATTAGCAGCAAGCCTTTTATTAATTTCACTCAGGCGTTTGACCAGGGCAGAGAGCTTATGGAGGTGTTATGGTTTAAAAGAGAATAAAAGTTAAATATCGTCAGCATAAATGTAATATGAAATATCTTTAAAAGAACTTAAAAGGAATTCAGACTGAAAGAGCAAGGGGGATCAGTGTGTACAAATTTTGGAAAAACCAAGATATTTGATCGAATGGAAGAAACATTCTGAACAAAATAGTTGAGAATATTATCACAATCAGTATTTGAAAAACAAGAACATTAATACAGGAGAAACAATGTTAGAAATAATGTCAAACAAATATATCATTCAACTCTTGCTGTATGATTCAGTGACAGGCACTCAACCTGAACTGAGTTCAGAAAATATACTGTATAAATAATTGCTGCAGAGTTTTGTAAAAATGTGCTATAAAGCAGTAGTATGGTGATCATGACGAAAGGTACTAAGACTGCTCTCAGACCACAGAGGAACTAAATAAGAAGGGGCAGAGCAGACTCTTTTTCTTTAGGAGACCATGTTCCTTTAATGTGTGTAGTGACATCCTCCTCATCCTCTACACCTCTGTAATGGCAGGTGCAGTTTTCTCCCCTGTGGTGTGCTGGGCTGGTAACATCACTTCAAGAGAGGCTCACCGAATCAAAAAACTAATTAAGATGGCAGGCTTAGTTATGGGACACACTTAGGACCCCCTGGAGGTTGTAGTAAAGGATAGAGTTAGAACAAAACTGAGTGCCTTTATGAGCAATGGTGCACATCCTCTCTCTGACACACTAACACTGACTACTTTCAGCTAACAAATTATTCAGCAGAAGTGTGTCAAGAAACGCTACTGGGGCTAATCTTTATACCAACAGCAATACGTCTTCATCAAAGGTTCACTGTAGCAATGACTGTCAACTTTTCTTTCTTTTTAATTTTTGTACATTTTGTCATTCTGGTGTGTTTTCAGAGCAAAGTGTATGTAAATCTAGTTACTTACTTACATACTTATCTACCTATTTATGTATTTAGTTATTTAAAGAGCTTCTGCAAAAAGCCAAATTTCCCCCTGGGGAGAAATAAAGTTCTATCTATCTATCTATCTATCTATCTATCTATCTATCTATCTATCTATCTATCTATCTATCTATCTATCTATCTATCTATCTATCTATCTATCTATCTATCTATCTATCTATCTGCCATGGATAGGTAGTGACTTTATCTCCACGCTTTCCTATTTAAAAGATGGCCACAAGATGTAACTTGGTTTTGACATTCATGACATTTGGTTTTTTCTGTTACATGCTTTTTGTGACTATGGTGGATCTATATGTATGGTTAGCTTGCTGATAATATTAGCAAAATGTCCCACCAAAAAAAAACACATTTAGAAAATAAATACATGACTCCTCCTCTGTGTGTGAGTGTTTAACTAAATCACCTTGATTAGTTAAATATCAATACATCTGATTTTAATTCGGATTTATTAATCACATTGACTTAAGCTTAAGATAAGATTTAAGCATATTAAACGTATTAAAATCAATAACATATACTGACAAATATTGTAGTACAACTATGTGTGAGTTAGTTTGCATGCGCCACAAGCTTAGAAGAAGCACTATTCTGTTTCTCCAGTCTACTTGAGAAGGTGTAATGCCTGCCAGAGGGCTTACAAACATGATTTGGGAAAAGAAACGTAAAAAACAAGAATTATGCAAAAGCCAATGCTACTGGCACAGACTTGAAAACTTACAAATTGAACAAGTATCTTGACAAGATATTCATTCAGCATCCAGAATAAAGGAAAAAAATATCAGAAATTGCAGCGATAACCTCTGAAAACAGTCAAAAAAGATCATTATTCTATTGCTTTTGTAAAAATTCACCTTAATAGATGTTTTGTCAAATGAATGATATTTTTTGAGCAGTTCTGCTACAGTAAAGCAGTGCACAACATACATGATTTGATGCTACCTTTTTTTATAAAGGTCTCACCATTTTGCCATATAATATTTATACTCTGATCTAAGTTAATAAGAAAGACATCACATCTTGATAGCATTTGTGCGTGAACATTATTTAATTTAAAAGTAGCCATCAGTACATGACCATTCCGTGAAGGTTGCAGAAGGATAAAACGGTTAGAATGCCATAAGTCAGCCAAGTGAATTAACATTTTTTATCATATAAATAGAATTTTTGCACTTTTTTTTCTTTTCATCTCATTGTAATTCATGAAAATCCCTGTTAGTTGTTGTATACCTATGGGCCATGACTGCATTTCTTTTGAATTGCTGTCATACTCAGAGTATTTGTTGTGCTCTAGGTTTGATGTTTATGTATACTGTATAATAGGAGGTTTTCTTCACTGCAAGATCTGTGCATTCCCAGAAGCTTAGACTGACAAGATTTTTTAACGCAATGATGCATAATATTTATGTTTTAATATAAATCTCATAGATATAGCTATTAAAATATTTCTGTTTCTGGAGTTTTTGTATCATATTTGTGTTTGGCTGTGTTATTTTTGTTAAAAGTAATGGAGTTCTTCAAATGCCCCATCTTTTCTGAAAAGTAATACTTCTCCGTTCCTTGTGATAAAAATACATTGCTGGATGTTGTGAATAAGCTGTGTATAAATATTTGGATGTTGAAACACAAGGAAACAGGTTTATTTGGAAGTTAAAAGTATTAAAACTTACTGAAGATATTTAACTGTACAAAAAAATATAAACTTCTTCTTGGCACAATATGCAACTCTACAATATAAATAAACCCTTGCCTTGAGATATGCTAATAATGTGTTCTCAAGGAAGCTGGCAAATCTCAAATTCTCAAACATCAAAATCTATTTTCCTACAGGCACAGTGTTATAATGAGGGATACCATTCTTGACAGATCTAATGGAATTTTTTTTTTAATCTCAGAGACAACAGCTTTAGTGTATTTAGAGTGTGCATAATAATAAGATTTATAAAACATATGGACATATAAATTACAGTTTAAATAAGTATATGTAACATAATAAAGCATTTAAAGGTTTCATATATGATAATATAGAGAAACTGAGAAATAGAAGAAAATGTAAAATTCATAGTAACCATACATATTCTGGGTTTTTGGATAGAGTTTAGCAAGAAATCAGCTTTTAAGAAAAATCAGTTCATGCATTCCTGAACTTTAACTCACTGTACTGTAGCAACCATATGAAAGCAATTGCTTTTTTTACTGTGCATCACAAAAACAATGCATTCTTATATTGCATTGATCCTTAGTAAAGCAAGTAAACATGTAATAATAAAGTAAAAATACTTTTTTACATTTACATTTATATAGCACTTTTCTCAATATGAAAAGTGCTTCATAGTAAGTGTGAGCCACTTCACCCACCACTAATGTGTAGCACCCACCAGGGTGATGCAATGGCAAACATTTTTGTGGCAAAATGCTCACCTCAAATTAGCTGTTACGTGGTGAAGTGGTGAGAGAGAGAGACAGTTAGAGACGGGATGATTAGGGGGCCAGAATGACTAGGCCATGGAGGGCAATTTAGGCTGGACATTGGGATACACCCTGCTCTTTACGAAGGATGCCCAGGAATCTTTTTTGACTACAGATAGTCAGAACCTCGGTTTTACATCTCATCTGAAGGGACAGCATCATTTTCAAAACATAGTATCCCAATCATTGCACTGGAGCATTGGATTCCATATTCAAACTACAGTGTAAGCGCCCCCTGGTGGCCTCACCAACACCTCTTCCCACAGCAACCTAAGCTTTTCCTAGATGGTCTCCCATCACAGTACTGGCTGGACCTGAATATGCTTAACTTCAGGTGGATGAGTTCTTCCGAAGTGCATGTGGTATGGCTGTGGGTGTATATTAATCGTACTATTACTATATAGTAATAATAATACACGAGTCACAATAAACAAAATATCATAAATGATTCAGTAGAAAAGAAATTAAAACATAGCTTATTCGTCAGTCCTTTAGCATCGATTTAAATGTTACTTTCAGGTAATGTCCAGAAGCAAACCACAGGCTCATATCTCACAGTTGTAACTTGATTCTTAGAGGTCATAAAAACGTAAGCAATTCTTAATTTCCACTGATTCTTCAGTACATTATTCACTATTTAATTGAAAAAGTACTTCTGGTACAATTTCATCAATGCCTTTGAGAATTTTGAAAATTTGGATTACGTCTCCACATTCAAGACTTAATTGATTTAGTTGCCTTAGTGTGTGTCACAGTGATATTTTCATAACGAAAACGAGAACGAGAACTAGAACTACAAATATTGTTTTTTGCTTTACAAGAGCGAGAACAGAAATTAAAGCAGAGAAACTAAAACTAAATAAAAATAAAAATTAGTGATATGTGAACGAACTAAAATGAGAACAAAAATTGAGTAAAAATGAAATAAACAGCAATAGCATTTTCGTTCAGTCTGGTTCAGTCATGCATAGGGGTTGTTTGAACGCCCTGAGCATTCAGTTACGTTGCGCTGTTCACTATGCAGTGATCTTGTAACTTAGGCATACTATAGTCACATGGCGCAACTTCCGAAAAGGACTGTTGTTTGATTGTTGAGTACATTTGGCTCGTCGGGTTGAAGCAGTAAGCACTTGTGGTTGACAATGGCGAGTTTTGCACAGATGTTTGTAGGTAGAAAGTGAGAAAGTAACGTGTGGAAATACTTTAATTACTGCACAGATGATAAAAGCAAATGCAGCATGCAAGAAGAAGAAAAGAGTCTCAGAGTTTCAGTGCAGGACCAGCTGGATCAGTACTTAGTGGAAGTCCAGCACTCCTCTGGCACCATGACTGCACTTAATACAGGGACATGCGGTCTCACCTGTCATCATGAAAAGTACAAATAAAAACTAATAATGATAACATAAAATAAATTTGTCTACTGGTCTGTGCTATAAATTTGTTTTCTGTTTTATTCCAGTAAGTTTGATCATATTTATAGTCAAAATGTTGTGCACATTTCCTAATCAAGTACAGGGGAGAAACGCAAGGTGTGGCAGCGATGAGACAAGCCAAGCCGAGCCTTGGACTGCGCTATCCCTCACACACTGGGCTGATGCATGCAATTGGCGCATGCCTGTTGCTGTCTCTCTGTATGTCGCCAATATAATGTATGTAGACACTTTTATTATACACCCTGACTTTCCACAGGCTGGTTAATATCTTTAATGAATATGTCCTAATTATTATTGTTGTATCTCTGTTTTTATCTTGTTTTGTCTTTGTTAATTTTTTTATGTAGGTACTTTGAGATTTACTATAAATGTAAAGTGCCTTATAAATAAAATGAATATTATTAAGTTATTATATTTAGTCTTGCTGATCGGACATAAAACTGCAGTGAAAAGGCACAAGGTGAAGCAGACAGTACCGTGCCGCACTGAAGGGGGCAGATGTGAGCCCAACAGGTGCTTATTGCTGCTGTTCTTCTGCGCAGAGACTCTTGGCGCCAATAAAGTTAGCGATATCAGAAAATCAATGCACTGCAGCGGTCCGTTTATTTTATTTTTTGTTCCGACTGACTGCCAAAACGGAAGATTAAGACTTTTAAAACTAAGGGAAAATAAGGAGGACTTTTACAAGAAAGTGATGGAGATTTTCATGGAGAAGGATAGGTGCATGAACTTCATTTACAAATAAAGGTAAGACCATAAATGGTTTTCAATTTTATAAAAATGGGATCAGACTAAGAAAAAAAATCCAATATTTAAAAACTAAATTTTGACCTTAAATAAAATATTGTTTTGTTTTTCTTGTTATCCTTTTGTTGGACAGTCAATATTAAAATTGATTGAAGCATCAGAATTAAAAGCTTTTAAAAACATCTAAATATTTCACCTAAGGTCAAAATTGAAAACCCTTTTTTTTGGTACACCACTCTATACTTTCATTTTTTTGAATGAGTATGAATTGTGAAATTGCAACGATAAATTTAGAACACATGGAGGGTACAGAGCAAATGCTCTCTCTTGCTATAAATGTAACGTTCTTTCTTAGCCAAATATGTGCCTTACCTATCTGTGTGTAAAGAATGTTGATAGTCAATATGCATGCTGCCAACTGAATAGTGAATAAGCTACTCTTTTGGGGTCATATATTTGTAAATCTGACTCTGAAGGAGTCAGTGTCTCACCAGCAATGAACCTCACCGCATGTCACTGCTTCAGTACTGCCAGCAGAAATCGTCAACATTCAGTGTGCTGACGCCAGTGGCCGAGGACCTTGTCTACGCACCTGCATTACAGGTGCTTGTCAAGCGAATATTTTCACTGTGTGGCTATCTGTGCAGTGGACGTTGTTGCAACATGAACAAATCTCTTGAAATGCGTGCTTGTTTAAAGCTTAACAGCAATGTGCTTGCACAGACTGGTTTCTAGGGTTGAAACATTTGATCTATACTCATTAGGCTACTTAATCTGTTTGATCATTGATAGTCAAGCTGTGTTTTAACAGCATTATGACCTGTGATTAATTTTGTTGACTGAAACATAACTTGCATTGAAATAGGTGTAGGCCAGCATTTGTGGTTTTGCAACAGAAAAAAAAAAACTACAATAAAAATTGTTGGCTCCGCTGAAAACTAGAACAAAATAAAAATAAAAATTTACTTTATTAAATAAAATAAAAACTAAAACTACAATTAATATCAGAACTGAATATTTACTGGTGTCAGATTGGAGTCCAAGATCTTAAATTTTCTAACACTTCTACAACTTGGCCCTTAATGTATACAGGTGAGTAAACATTGGCCTTGTTTAAAGTCCACTATCAATTTGTTTGCGTTCTTAATATTTAATCCAGATTATTAGGGACGTACATTATGTCTGGTTCTGGTATCTCATTGTGTATGCACATTCATTAGAATTTGTGATGTGACCCAATATGTAATGGTACTTTTAATAATATATTGTTACTTTTATTAATATTAAAACAAGGATTCCAGGGACTAAAACAATCTGACCTTCAAACATTCTTTTATAATAACATAAAAATAAAAAAGCTTTTTTTTAACAGAGTTGTCAATACAATACAAGAGAAAACATAAAACTATCTTTTCTTTACATAGAATAAATTATTAAATAGAAAAACATTGTCATCTGTTTTAGTCTTTCATGATTATAATTTCATTCAAGCAAAAATAAAATCAAACAAACGTTTTGTGGAATGCTGGTATGTAAAATATGTTTTTATCCACACGATGTGCCTAAGGCAGAATTCTCCATATGATAACTGTCATGATTTGTATATCACCTGGCAAATGTGAAGACAGAAAAAGCTTTCAGTTCTTAAGATAGTAGCACGTTAGCAATGCGAAGTAATGAGAAACAACACCTGGCCTGTTTGTTTCATTGCTATCCTTTTAGTACATGTTTTTCATTATCTCTTTTACACCATATGCTTATATTATAGGGATCTGTCATGAGGAAAATGCCATGTTAAAAATTATGAAAACATTCCCTGTGCTGCTAGTTAAGAACATCCTACAGAAACAACTATAGCCATTCGGTTCAGTATCAGTGAATCTACAGTATATTATTCCTAAAAACCAACACAAAGCAGAAAACATAAAGGGGCATGAAAATACAAGGAACATATTCCTTGTCTTGCAATTGTCTTCAGATGGGTAGTGGAATTAACATGTTCAAGCACGGAGAAATTACATTCTAGAACAGTGAAAGATGTGACTGTATTTGAAAAAACAATTAAAGAAAATACCCGATCAGGAAATTTCTGACACATATTAAACCAGTTTATGCTTTTACACAATATGTTGCTTTTACCTGAGAGGCCCCTTGTTCATTTGATGGACACATCTTTGTAGGAGGTTACACTCAATCACTTTATTCTTAAATGGCGACACATTAAGTTTGCTTATGTGCTGCTTCCTCCAGTGGCTGTTTATCCGGGTCATTGGATTCATTATATTTGTGGGTATTTCCAAGTCAAACTCATTTTCACCTCTCTGCTGTGTAAGGTGGCGTAGTGCAGATTTCGTAGGCCCCCACACAAAAACAGAGGTGTGAACCCCCTCCCTGAAAAAAAAATTATAATAATTTGCAATAGAACCCGAATTTAATATTCCCATATTCAACGTTTTTTAGATGCCGTTATTGACATAAAAATCTGCTCTTGTCTGAAAAAGCACTAGCCTTTTACAACTGTGTTCCTATAGTGTCTTAGTGACTCTGTCCTGGTTTTTATTTTATGTTTTTGTCCTGCTCAGATAAATCTTTCTACCATGAAAGCACAAAATGAATAAAACAATGTTGCCAAACAGATGCAAATTAAAAGATACAAGTTGCTGCACTACTTCACATCATTGCAGTGTGAGACACATGCAAATTTGTCAACTCATGATGGTAATAAAGAGAATCAAGAAATGAACGATTAGAGCTGTTGGCTTGAGCACAGTTACCCTTGCTGGTGTTCTGTACATACAGTAGAAACAAGTGGCCCTAAGGACAGGAGACAGGACTGACTACTGGATGGTTTAGATACAAGACAGTCATTAGCACAGTAAACATTTTCTGAAAAGTTTTGATTACACGATGTTTTTTGATAAATATGCTACTCTAAAAAATCAGACCTTTGACACATATGAATGAAAAAAGGGAGCTGGCCTGCAGCATGAAAGGAGCCTTACGTAGTTTTACATATCAAAGGCTAGTTTGCTCTCAACAAAATAGCCACACTCTTTTAAAGGAATAACAATCAGAAACAAAACAAATAACAATAATAATTCAACAAATTAAATAGACCATATCAAGTGTTGTCCTGCATTTCAAACTCATTTGCCTGTCCACTGTGGAAGAATATATATTCAATTTGTATGTGTCTATTCAGTGATTATATTCTGTTCTGTGAACTTTTAAATTCTATCACTAGAAAAATATGTAATGAACTGGGTTTTATGAATGTTAAATAGTTGCATACTTGTTATTTTCTTAAAGTTGTAAACAAATCTGTATCTTTATAGGTACTTATTATATATATCATACCTATAAAATATTTCCACAGGTGGTCAGTAGAGGTATGTGAAGGTAAAGGAGTTTTAAGGACAAGCAGTTATTGATAAGCAATAAAAGTGATAAATGTTTGCTAACTAAGGGTCACCAGACATGACCTAACTCTTGTTGGAATGAACTAGGCAGGTTGATATTAAGAGCGTGGGAAGTTTTCAAGCTATAAAAGTATAGACTCATGGCATTGGCATTCAGTACTTTGATGTAAAGTTTTGGATCAGCATTAATGCTATTAAAGACTTCCTCTTGTCAAATTAAAATATTGTAGCATATTTTCTTCCACACCACTAAAGTCAGAACTATGGAACAAACCTTTACAGTGTAAATTTAACATGTGATATGTATTGGTATCTGGAGAAAAGCCCCAATGTAATTATTTACTTGTTTCTATTCAAATATCCTTATAATAATATTTAGGTTAGGGTGTTTGGTATATTGTTTTAAATAAGCTCGTTGTCATCTACATTGGGAAGAGGTGAGCAAAGAGGACAAGCAGAAGAAGCCTTTTCTATCACAGTTGCTGTGATTCTCAATTTGCTTGATATGTAATAATCTGCTCTATTTACAACATTGGTAGCATTTCACCAATTCCCTCTTCCAATGTTTCTGTAAGCATAGATGTTGCATCTGGCAGTTTGGCAATGGCCTGTTGTGCCAGTTGCTTGATTTGGAAGCGTTTATTATTTTTTTATATCATGATGGATCACTTCGTTGTCTACTAGCTAATTTATGTACATTTTCTTGAGTGCACCCATCTGCTGCCTGTAATGTCAAGCAACATGACACACTGTTTCTTTTAGCCTAAAAATACACAAAATACTTTTTCTTTTTGCAACAATATTTTTGTGGTTGTCTATATGGTCTGGTGGGGGGCCCCCTACCTCATGGGAGCTGCAGTGGCTTCCATCACACCAGTGGCTGTGTGATATCAAATAATTCAGCTTGTAAATATCTGATGATCTTATAACCACTTAGCTATTTCTAAACACACAACTCTACTCTAAGATTTACAAGGGAGTGCAGAACGTCTTTGTGAGCATGACATATGTGTCTCTCCTACAGAAGTAAAGGAGGAGCAACTTTACAAGAAAGAACATTCATAATTTTCAAAAAAGATTTATGGTAAAGATAAAAATGGATACCCCTAAAACAAATAGGGAAATCAAAAAACACTGAAAAATAATCATTCAATCAGTCCTTGGCACATGTCAGGAAACAGAGGTAAAAAATATGCAATAAATGATACCAAAGGTGATACAGAATTCACTGACAGTCAAAACATATTTGCTCTAGTTTCATTACTTTTGTCAATAATTTCCTTGTTTTTTCCCAGCAGTATATGTTGAACATTATAAGGTGTATCACACATACTAGAACCAACCTTAGACATTATGAATGCCATTAAAACATGTACAATACATCAGTGCATATACAAACAAATTGCTTTGCTGGAGTTTTGACCTTTGAGAAGAAGAAAAAATATTATTTAGGAAAAGAGCAGAAAACGAAAACTAAGGAAATATGAACTTGAGGTATTATTGACTGAAGTGGAGAATCGTAAAAACATTCTTTTTGCTGTTCTCTCTGTGGGAATGACAAATAAAATAAAATAAAAAAAAAAAAAACAATAGATGCAGCTGAGTGGAAAGGGTAAGAGCAATGTGCCATCATGCAGTAACCAGATCACCTCCAATACACAGCGGGAATTGACAAAGGCCGTATGAGCAGACATGCAAGATATTAATATAATTCATACTGAACTTGTTAAAAAATATGAACATTTTGCCAAGTAAATATCAATTTTGCAATACCACTCTCTTGAAACCATCCATGATTCTGTCCTGTACTGTTCAGTGCTGCACAAGCCATTATAATGTAGCAAACAAAGTTCATGGATGACTGTGAGATTCATGAGTTGTGAGCCTGTTCATGCTGAAAAATGCCATCACCAAATACTTACGATTGTTAAGACCTGTAATGAAAAAAGATGTGATGTCTCCAGTTTCTGACTCTTCAGTTTTGATGTCACTATACTGGTTACCCATGCTATTTAGAACTGACATTAAAATACTGCTTATGGTTTACAAAGCCTTAAATAATCTAATTCCATCCTATATTTCAGAATGCCTGTCACCTTACACTCCAAATCGTAACCTTAGATCTTCAAATGAATGTCTGCTTATTATTCCGAGAGCTAAACTTAAAAGACGTAGTGAGGCAGCCATTCTGCTGTTATGCGCCTAAAATCTAGAATAGTTTACCGATAGAAAGTCACCAGGCTAATACAATGGAGCACTTTAAAAAACTACAAAAAACCCATTATTTTAACATGGCTTAATCATAGTTTCATTGTAGTACATTAAATTATGATTTTTATTATGGCCCCACAATCCATACTAATCTCTACTTTCTCTGCAGTTCTTTTTCCATTTTTTCTGTGGTGGCGATCAGTGCCACTGCCACCTGATCAAGATACCATGCAGTTCCTTCAATGATGGATTGACAGTCAGATGTCCACATGACCATCATCATCAAATTCTTTCATGTGAAGCCTGAAAACCATGAGGATGGATTTAGGGGCTGGGCAGTTTCATGGCCTTGGAACCCCTGCAGATTTTTTTTTCTCTAGCCCTCTGGAGTTTTTGTTTTGTTTGTTTTTTCTGTCCTCCTGGCCTTTTGGACCTTACTTTGTTCTTTTTTATTTAGCATTGCCTAATCTTATTTTTATATTTTTATCTTTTGTAAACTTTTATTTCTTCATCTTGTAAAGTACTTTGAGCTACATTATTTGCATGAAAATGTGATATACTAAATAAATGTTGTTGTTATTGTTGTTGTCTGCTCTAGTTTAGCATACAGCTCTAAGAGAACAGCTCTGGAGGTCTAAATTGACTTATAAGTCAATCATCATCATTAGCCAAAAATCATTGCAATCCTTGAAAACCTACTTTAGCTTGTCATTGGTGATATCCTCCAAAAGAGCAATTGCCGCTCATGTTGTATAACACATAGAAAACTCTTTTTATAGACAAAATAAACAGACTACATGTGATAGTTCAGTTCGGCTTCACAATCCCTTTTTGCTCCCAGGAGCCTCTCCAACCATCGATAGTTATAGACCAAATGAGGACACACACTTACAGCAAGGGGTAGGTGCAAAGTGACAGATGCTTTTATTAAAATTCTAACAAAACATCAAAGTGCATATAATGCAGTGCATCATCCATAATAATCTTTAAAAACACACCAGCCTTGGTGCCTCCTTCTGAAAGCCGACATTTCCTGGGCTTACCCTCGTCAGATTTCGCAATATGAAGATACATGCTACCAACTTGCTGTTGTAAGAGGCCCCCAACAAGCAATTGCACCAAGCCTCACTTCTCCAACTCCCGCTGCCATGCTTTTGCCTAATGCAGGAGCCCACTTGAGCAACGGGTCACTCCAGCTACCTGAAGACATTCATCTGGAGTTACCCTCTTCAGCCATTTTGAGCACCTGCCATACTGCTGTCTTCGCTCTTTCTGTCCCTTGTTTTTCTATTTTTCTTTCATCCTCTCTACCATGCAGGCTCCTCTATACCGCCTAATTAGGTTCAGACGGGACCTTCTGCCCACACCGAGGTGTGAATGTGGCACTTGACTGATCCACCCGCCTTTGCACGTGAGCGTGCGATCAGCCAAACACCAAATTCAACCCTGGAGCAGCGCCAACATGCACCCACCTGCACCCATTCAGAGCCTATGTGCTCTCAGGAGTCGATTATTTATTTAAAAATCTGTTCTACGCCACAGACCACTTATCACACTGCACACTACACACTAATAGAAATTATCTTTAAGTGCACAAATTATTACTATATTATTACCAACACCAAAGACAGCTGTATCAAGAGGACATTTCAGTTAAATGTGATATAATTAATTCAGGAATATTAGAAGCGATGGACACCTCATTGAAATTTGAGGAAAATAAGATTTTCAGTTCACTTCGTTGAGTTGCCTGTTGGAGTCACTAAAATATCAACACTGAAAAGACAGAGTAGTACTTACTGCTGATGAAAACTTGCTGTAACTCTGAGCCAATTTTCACTCAAGTTTATACTTTATAAGTCCAGACTTTTGCATAAGATCTGTCTTCTGCATGTTCCTAAGCGTAATTAAGTTTTATACATGAGGCCCCTGGAGAGTAAGTTACTTGTCATCCATAGCGCTAGATTGAAGTGTGTTTTCTCAGTTATGGGTTTTTGTATTTTTTCTTATCTCTGGCCTGCCAACTCACCACCAAGGGGATTATTACTCTTGTTTCTGTAAGGTTTTACAGTGCCTAAAAGGTAACTTCTTTCTTGTTTCCGTCCAGCTAAAAAAGGCAGCTGCAATTTTATTACTGTGAATTACTCGTTGTGATCCTTAAATTAATTTGTATTTTTGTTAAAATGGTTGATTGTTTAAATCTTTAATTCACATTTCAAATAAAAAAATATCCAATCCTTATACATGTTTATTTTTTCTAAAAGCAGGTTCTACACATAAATACATATATACCAATATACAGTATTAGCATGTGTTTAACCAAACTGTGAAGTTGAAGTATGATAGTATTTTAAAAAGTAGTCATAACAGTTATTACTTAACAACCGGATTGCTTTTTATTATAGTTCAGAGCTTCTGTAATGGGTGGTATTGCTTATCAGTTGAACCAGCTGTTATGAGTTTTATACAGTGATGACAGTATTTTAAATGCTCATTTCTTGGATTTAACTCAAGTGCATATGGTCACTAATTAGCTCTGTCATATTAAGCTCATTTTCGTTAAAAAAAAACAAGGCATTTAGACATTTTCTCTTAAAAATCACTAGCGTTTAATCAAAATGGCTTAATTATGTCTTGTAACTTTGGCTGAGCTTATATTCACAATATCAGCAAACAACATATACTTCAGCAAAAACTGATTCCTGGGATTCCAGCCACTCCATGACTCTTCCCTGGATAAACTGGTTAGGAAAAAGGATGGATGGCACTACAATGTTAGTATAAAATAAGAAATTCATTTGATTGGCTATTTAGATTTTTTTTTCAAAATGTTTTTAAATCTGTTTATTGATATTTTTGACAAATATGTAAAATAAAAGAGAGGTTAAATTGTTTGCTTGTTGCTGGTATGCAAAGGTTACTTTACAGCTGAGAAGGTGAATTGAATGTAAGACTGTAAATACAAATCTGTTTTGGAACCTAAATATTCTTGTATAATTTTACCCCTTTGCAGTTACAAAGGTTGCTAAAAAATATGAAATTTTATAAAATTATTTAGCTTCTTTAGAAGAAAATGTACATCCCCTTGACTAGCATTGTTATAGTAAGTTAGTCTCCACTCAAAACTAATTGAACAGCCCTGAATTACATAATAGTCTTCCCTTTAGCACTGACATTAATACTATCAGAAAGGTGGTTTTATTCCAGACACATTGTTTATAACAATTATTTTCCTTTGCAGATTCAGAGTGATTAAAAAGAAAGACACAGGATTACCTATAAGAGCCATTTGGCATTTATTTAGGTTATGTCAGGGATGTCCAATTCCAGTCCTGGTGGGCCACAGTGGCTGCATGTTTTCATTCTAACCATCTTCTTAATTAGTGAGCCATTTTTGCTGCCGATTAACTTGTTTTGCCTTAGTTTCAATTGATGTGACTCAGACCCGTTAGTTGTTTCTATTTCCTTAATGAGCAGCCAAACAATAATGAGAAACAAAACAAGCCGCCACATGACCAGCTAACCTGAAAATAAAGAAAGGTGAAGGTCTCAGTCATGTTGGTCTACTAAGGTCAACAAAACATCTTGACGGTGGTCTTAGAAAAAGCAGACAATCAACAGTCTGCTGTGGCAGAATGAGAGCAGCAACAAGTCATGATATTAATTAACAGCAAGAAATGGCTTCTCAATAAGAAACTGGTTGGAGTGAAATTGGCTGGAGTTTGACATTCCAATTTAGCTGGTCATCTGTTGGCTCATTTCATGTCTCATTTCTGTTTGGCTGCCATTTAATGAAGAAAAGAATCAATTCAGATGACTGAATCCTTAAAAACAGGACTATTAAAATGAAGGGAAAAGGGGTTAATTAGCAGTATAAACTGGTCACTGATTAGGAAAAGGGTTAGAATGAAAACTTGTAGCCACTGTGTACCTCCAGGACCGGAGTTGGACACCCCTGGGTTATGTCAAATAGTTAGAAGTGTTTGCTTAGTTATGTTAAATGTTTGCCAATAAAAAAGTGCATTGTCTAAGAGGGGTGCTTATAACCCCCATAAGTTGAATTGAATTGGAATATTCTAACTGTTACTGTCACTCTGACTACAGATTAGTCTCCATTAGTGATCTGCCTTTCCGTAAGTAAGGAATGGATAGCACACGGATTCAAACCTTGCCTTACCAAGCTCAATAGTATGTAACGCAACTTGCTCTGTTAAATGTGCAGCGCTGTACGTTTAGAACGTACTGAAGGTGAAATAAAACATCTTTTAGTATAGAAAAGAACTGAAGTTTTACAAGAAAAGGCTCAGTTCAGAGAAGAGACATTTTTTCCCATTTTTTTGCTTTTATTCTACGTGTGTAACAATCTTTTTCTTTATTCTTGTGTGGACTGTTTGTTTTGAATTTTCACTGAACCGTTTGGCAAAATAACACCTTTTATTGGATAACTAAAAAGATTACAATATGCAAGCTTTCGATGCAATATGCAAGCTTTTGAGGCAACTCAGACCCCTTCTTCTGGCAAGATACATCGAAAACTTGCATATTGTAATCTTTTTAGTTTGCCAATAGAAGGAATCATTTTGCTTGACTTTTCACTACATTCATAATGGTTAACACAGTACAACACCCTAGTACTACACACTAAACTTTTGAAATGAGAGATTTCTTTTGGCACACATTTGACTCATGCTTGATCCTGCCATACCTACCAGCATCTGCAGTACTTGTACATGCATTTATTATTTCATGTCTATATAATGCCTCACTAGTATGGCTTCTGTTTAGTCTACTTGCACAAGTCCATATGGTCCAAAATTGCTACAGCAAGAGTTGCCATTTTTACATAATTCAGGGCCATATTAAAGCTGTGAAAATCCACATTTTCTTATAATGAATTATTGAATTAGTTTTAAGATTTTACTAATCATGTATAAAGTTCATTATAATTTTCTTCTTACATATATTTCTCAGCTACTCCTTTCATACACACCTTAATAGCATTCTTCTTCTTTTTCTACTTCCAGCTGCTCCCGTTAGGGGTCACCACGGCGGATCATCTTCTTCCATATCTTCTTGTCCTCTGCATTTTGTTCTGTTACACCCATCACCTGCATGTCCTCTTTCACCACATCCACAAACCTTCGCTTAGGCCTTCCTCTTTTCCTCTTCCCTTAATGGCATTACAGACCCTAAACTTTAAGTTCCCTTACAGTTCCATTTATATCCATATACAGAGGTTATTTTACTCTATACCCCATGCCTTTGGAGTTCTCTTCCTGCATGCAAAAGATCTGGTGTCTCAGTAGCTTTTTAAAAATGTTTTAAAAACAAATCTTTTGAACTTTATTTTCATCAAATAAGTTGGTTGAAAATATTTTTAATTCTTAAATATTTTTGCTTAATATTTTTGCTTATTAGCATATTTGAACATTCCCCTTTTTATGGATGTTTTAGTCCCTTGATTTGTCAAGGTATAGTTTTCTTATTAGTTTATGTTTATTCATAATACTTGCTTTTTATTATAAATCTTTATATGCAGCACCTTCAGCTTGATAAGTCAACAAATATATGGCGTATATTATTTTTTTGCAGTAATTTTTATTTGAAAGTAACTAATTAGTCATTTTTTATAGATGGGTAATATGTAAATAAGCAAGCTCTTCATTTAGTTTAGTTAGTTAAATTAAATACATCTTTATAGAAATCAAAAGAGTTAAGTGTGTTGAAAATTTAGAGAATATGACTAAAGGCACACTTTGTTCTTTGTTAAAGCAAGATTAAAGTTTGAAAATCATACTTCAAAGTACCTCAGAAACAAATGAACAGATTTTAGTGGAAGGCAAGCTCATTAATCATGAAAGAAATGTAAAAAGTTTACTTAATGATCAATGTTCTGAATAAGTTTTGATCTTAAATCCTGGAACACAAAATAATGAACAATTGTAAAAAAGTGCAAGCTTCTAATCAATATTAATATATTATTTAATATTCATGTAAAAAGACTTTCTGTAAGAAGCGTACCCAGTCTGTCTGAGAGCTTTTAAATTTTACATTTGTAACAAAAAATATACATTGGGTAATATGTATTTGTTACTCGTTTTCTTGACTATGTGTTTAACATTGAACATACTGTTATTATTAATTTAAACTCAAAAAGTTGACATCTTTAAAGATAAAATCATTATTGCAATACTTAAATAGGAAAATATAGAACAAGAAAAAAGAGGCAGCACTGCGACTAAAGGTCCCTTAGACTTATTCTAGATGTGCACAATTTAAGCAATTGAAACAGACTCACAAAATTAATCTTTTCAATGATTAATAAATAACAAAGTAATTGTTTGGTTAATAAGTAAAAGTTTGGTGTACAGAGCATGTGCATTTTTACTTTCTTAACCTGCCTCCAGCAGGTAACAGTGCCTACTCACTATATTACTGTATATATTAGACACACTTTGTGCAGAGCTCTATCATATTCTATAAGCTGGGGTAGAAAATAACCTGTTGACAGCAGTTATTTCTGATGAAATGTTGATGCTCTTCTACTTGATTAACTTTACAATATATAGGTAAACAAGTGCATAAAACAAAGAGGAGTTAAATATAGAGGATAAAGATGGAGTCTCAAATCTGAGGAAAAGGGTGTATGAAGCTCACAAAATAAACCACAAAAACAGGCCTGGACCTTCACTGACCTACACAGAAGATGCTCACCTGAAATCAGCTGATCCACAACTACTACCTTTGGCAAGAAGGGGAGCTAGTTTAAAAGTTAAAAAAATAAAGCAATTGCCACATTGTATCTCCAAAACACTGCACAATGGAGAGATGTTGTCAAACTCTGGCTGTTAGAGACAAGTCTCACAAGAATCTTTATAAATGAAAGAATTTATTTCACAAAATAGATTAAAAAGAGCACAAAAAGATTTGCCTAAATGGCAGTCTGAGGCGATCAAGTCCCAAAAACACAATACCAAAGGCAAAACCAAATAACAAGCAAGAAAAATCTAGAAACATTCAAATAAAAATACGGTACTTAAAAGACTCCAAATACAAACCCAATGCTCCATTGCTGAGTCTATCTTATGACTGAGAATCTAAAGCTGAAAGTAGGACCCAGCAGCAGTGAGATCAGGGTGGTCCTGCCTTCTGGGGATCCACATACAAAATACACAATAATGACAACACATTTAAAGTTACAGTTCATCACTAATAAAATAATAAACAAAACTAATAGAAATAATTTAACACATGAAAATTAATAGTTCAAACATAATGAAAATGTAATAAAAAGGAAATAAATACAGTTGAGTATCACTAATCAGTTTCACAATCTCTCTAACTCACCAAGAATAAATAATAAAGAAATTGCTTTTTATTTTATATATTGGGGTCCGTTTCTTTGTTGTTCCTGACTTCCAGAGACCACAATAGTCACCTTTGTTTGTGATGCAATTTTCCCAGCGTCGTACCAACTTTTTAATGCCCAATTACTACTACTCCCGCCTTCACCGTTTCCAACGAAAATATAAAAGTGCGTTAACTTTTTGAACGTCCCTCGTACATATATGCAGACTCCAAATGGATATATTTATGGCGGGGTTGATTTGGTCCACCATGAAGCACTGAGCGCCATGAAGGTTCATCGACATCTAGGATTGGGGTCCCCTGAGAAGCAGAGAATGCCATAAAACATCATCACTTGGTCAAGACTATTGGGGAGATGCTCCATGATGTGAGATAGATGCCTTCAAAAAGCTGGCTTTGGGTGGTTATTGAAGTGAAAATACCAGTGTGGCAGTTCAAAATTGTAGTATCGCATCCATAAAAAAAAAATTCCCAGCCCGGGGTCTGCTTGGATTTGAGAGTAAAAATCTGACTTATAAAACATGGTTTTCACACATTTCTCCACAGTTTACCTTTATAAATTACAATCACAATATGTGGACATGCCTCAAAACTCAAACTGACATGAAAGATGACTTGTGCAGTAAAGGAATGTTGCTGCTTATGGTTAGTAAAAGCAGTTCCATTCTTGATAGATGTCCTTATTGCAATATGAGTTCAATGAATAGCTTCAATTACATTAGGAAAACAGGACTCTGCTGAAAATTGCTTTTTAATGTTGGTACAAATATGTTGTTTTATATACAGTATGTGTACACACAATATACGAAAACTGAAAGTAGCACCTCCTCAGTCAGTTAATGGCTTTCAGCACAGCAGGCATGATGGCGTGAAGGTTGGTTGAGATATTCCTGACCTGTCAGCCAGTTCCCTGAGAAGTGACAAGAGAGAGTCAATATAAATTGATGAAAAACCAAAAACATTCTTTTGTGCAAATATGTAGCGTAGGCCTTCTAGGAAATACAATAAAGGCTTTACATCATATTTATCTCTTTTAAGGCTTAATATGCTTGCCACATCAATGCACACTATAATAACAGCTTGGAAATATGAATTATAATACGTGTGAGTCATTATTTAACTGCTTTGGAAGCATTTCCTTACACAGTCACATGAATTCTCATTTTGCTTATGCAGATATTCCAAAACCTGAGAATATCCAGAATCTCAAATATGATTAAGGATACTCAGCCTGTGTGAGCAAGGAATAAATCCCTAGCTGTATATTTTAACAGCCAAATTTGGAACTGCTGATCTTGCAGTGATGACCCAAGAAATGGTTATAAGAAGTTCTAAGAATGTGAGTCAATATTATGTGTGTTGTGCAAAACAAACAGCATCACTGCACATACAAGGCGTCTACTTACTACTTCCAAAGCAATGACGCTCATAATATTAGATCAATTGTTTGTTTAACAACAAAACTAAACAAAAGTAGCTTGTTCTTATTGAACTTATATTTATGGCAGTTCACTTATTTAAAAATGAAGAGGTAATTGTTAAATATAATACAAATATTTTCACATTTTATAACACCTTTTGAAGATACAGTATATATAGTGATATCATCATAGAGTGAAAATTAGTGAGAAAAAAATTAATTATCCTTTTGCACCTACTTGCATAGTTCATAGAGTATGTTGTGTACGTTTGTAAAAAAGTGTTGCTTATACATTGTCTTATTTGTCATATTTTTCAATCTAAAATTCTTTAACCTTTTAGCCAGATATCCCCTGATACAGTGTCAGTTTGGATTAGAGGAAACTGGTAAAGTGGAGCAATCCTAATGTGAGATGAGTACTGCTGTGCATTTTAATAGTGCCATTGTTCCTCGGTATCTTCTCTGCAAGACTGCAAACTGCAGTAGGGAATACTTTTGCCCTATGTAATCCATAAGGCCCAGAAAAGTTATCACAACAATTTAATGCTGACACTTTTTTGCCAGTAATATTTTTTCCTGATAATGGATTTGTTTGGGTTGTGTTGAAATGGTGGCTGTTTTCTCCTTTTCAGAAAAAAAGGTACAGTATATTAGGAATTAACCTGCAGTTCACTGCTTCACTTTTGAAGTACATTATTTCATCGTAATAGATACCGCCAAAAAGAAGAATATCAACTTTTATTGATGTTGGTAGATTAAACCCGAGCTTATGTGTATTTGGAGCTTTCTATCTGACTGTGATTACAGACTCATATATTTATGCATCTCTTCAATTGCTTTTAAATATATAGGATGGACATAAGCTCTGTGTAAGTTATGTAAATCTACAGTAATTTCATGTCCATAGTTGAGGAAGATTTCCACATATACTGAATTCATTCCACAATCAAAGGAACAAATCTGTAAAAAATATCATCATTTGAAAAGAGTACAAGGAAGCCAGTGAAATACTAAATCTGTCTCTTAAATTAAAGTGCTTCTATAAGTTGAAGTGTTGCACTGCATAAATCACAAAAAGTACTTGTTATATTTTCTGATATTGTTCTGAAAGTGATTGAATTTTTAATATGGCCTTGATATTAACTGTTTTAGCAGTACTGCTTTCTCTTTTGCGCAATAAGTTCTTAGAGCTGCAGCATTTATTTGTGTGAGCCAAAAAATAAAATTCAGTTAAAGGCAAAAAGTGCAGTTAACATTTCAACCATTTTATGCCACCTTCTGTCTATGATTGTGGTGGGAATAATGGATGGAGTCATGCTTCTTCTTCAGCTTAGTCTTTCTTATGTGCGGAGATCACCAGACACCATGCGCACATCTGAAGTAAAATCTTTCTATACATACAGTACATACATGCTTATAGCATCATAGCTGCTGTGAGTCACTTAGTATAGATAGGATTTAATTAAATTACTATAATAAATAATACTAAATCTTAGTTACTAGAGAGAGAGAGAAAAGAAGAACCTGTAAAACTGATGTTAAATATCCTAAAACACACACAGTTAATAATACCCGACCGCGTCTTTGTTGTTTCACAGGACTATTCCTTGTTATTCTGCCATCCTTGCCTCAAAAACTAATCTGACTATGATGCAGCCTGTTCTTCCACATTCCCGTTCAAGCCTTGCTTGTTTTTGCTGAAGAAGCTCACCATGATGTGGTGCCAGACAGTGCACAAAAATCATGGAGTACACACTGACATGATCTTCTTGAGACACCTGTCACCTGTGATAATAACTGCATTTACAAGTGAGGACTTCTTTCCATGCACAGTGTTTACGACAACTTCTAGATTACACTGCTTATGGAACCTGTTGTCCGCTGCTTTTTCAGCAATTGCTGAGTAATATGTTTCACAGAAACACTTGCAACAGGATATTCATCCATCTGTGTTTGCTGTAGCTAACCCAAGTGAGGCATCTTATTTGATTTCAGGCAATTTTTGTTTGCATTTTCATATAATGTGAAAAGCACCTACTGTCATCAACAGGTCTATCTTCATATCTGCCTGAAACAATTTAGCTCCCAGTGGACCAATTTTGGACACTTATTCTTCAAGGAAATTTTTAGATTAGATACAACTTTACTGTCATTGTACAGGTATAATCGTTGTGATGCCTCATAGTTAGGATACCCGGGTTCACTTCCCGGGTCCTCCCTGTGTGGAGTTTGCATGTTCTCCCCGTGTCTGCGTGGGTTTCCCCCGGGTGCTCCGGTTTCCTCCCACAGTCCAAAGACATGCAGGTTAGGTGGATTGGCAATTCTAAATTGGCCCTAGTGCGTGCTTGGTTGCGTGTGTGTCCTGCTGTGTGTTGGTGCCCTGCCCAGGATTGGTTCCTTCCTTGCACCCCATGTTGGCTGGGTTTGGCTCCAGCAGACCCCCATAACCCTGAGGGGGTCTAATTGCCTAATTGCCTGAGATATGTAGAAGGGAAGGTGGGGATAAGTTATATGGGACAATACCTTATAAACAGTGTTAGGTCTGTGAGATATGAGGCATTCTGAGAAAGGCTACATATTAATAATACAAAAGGGGAAAGTAGAGAGACAAATCAATAATGAAATGCAGTTTAGCATCTAACCGGAAAGTACAAATAATAGAGTAAGATATAATAGACAGTGGGTGCAAATAGTACAGTAAAGTGCAGTAGACAAGAAGGTGCAATAAGGCAGCATACAAATGAGAATATATATTGTCACAAAAACCAGACACAAGAATCATAAAAAAAGGTTTGGGGCAGCCACCAGTATAATATTCCCTGGCTACAGAAGGGTAAATTCCTAGCACTGATGTGCTCAGAACGGAGTCCAAACCAGAACTAATCAACTGTGTCATAAATGGCAGTTTTAAAGCCTAAAACAGGACAGGTGGCGCAGTGGTAGTGCTACTGCTTTGCAGTAAGGAGACTGTGGAAGATTGTGGGTTCGCTTCCCGGTTCCTCCCTGTGTGGATAGCGCTTTGAGTACTGAGAAAAGCGCTATATAAATGTAATGAATTATTATTATTATTATTATATGATGTCAACGGGGGCCAGATCCGGAAGGATCTTCCTTCATAGACTCGGACCCGGAAGTGACGTCATTAAAAGGGCCGGAACTGGAAGGGTCCTCCTTCATGGGTTTAGGGCCAGAAGTGACATCATCAGGGCCAGGCGGAATTTCTCATGAACGGTCTGCAGGAAAGCGAGAAAAAGGTCAGCACACTCCACCACCCCCTGGTCTGGCATGGAATTACTCTCATTAAGACCCTTTAGCTACCTCCCATGCACATGTGTGTGACAATATCTATGTGATATTTGAATTTACAGGTAGCAGTTTATACAAATAAGAGTACATAGATATGAATACTGATGAATACATACAGATACATGATATGAATAAATATAGATATATGTTTTTATACAGAACAGATATATGTAAACAGGTAAAAATATGCATAGAGTACAGTCAGAAGTTATTGATATTTAAAAAGGTCAGCTATTGAGTGGTGATGGTGTTATTAAAGAAACTGTTCCTGAGCCTCCTGGTGCGGGACTGAAGGCTCCTGTAGTGCCTCCCTAGTGGGAGGAAGGTAAGATGTATCCTTGATGAAGCTGCAAGCCCATGGCAGACACCGTAAATACTGCAGATGCGCAATAGTCGGCAGCGGGATGCTGATGATGTGCCAGGCAGTTTTCATCATCTGTTGTAGGGCCTTCCTGTCAACAGATGGAGAATGGAGAAGTTGCCATAAAACACAATAATGCAGTTAGTCAATATCCTCTCGACACTGAAGCAGTAAAAATTCTGAGAATCTGAGGGAACAGGCAGGCTTTATTTAGCCTTTGAAGAAACTAAAGTCACTGTTTCACTTTTTTAACCAGACTAGAAGTGTTTTTTGTCCAAGAAAGGACCTCAGAGATGTGGATGCCCAGGAATTTGAAGCTGAAAACACACTCCACCTCAGCCCCATTTATATTGATGGAAGCATGTCTGCTGCCTTTACTTTTCCAGTAATCCACAATGAGCTTCTTTGTCTTCTTGGTGTTGATCAAGATTTTATTGTCAGCACACCATGTTGCTAGAAGCTGAACCTCCTCTCTGTAGGCTGACTCATCATTGTCATGATCAGTCCTATTAGTGTGGTGTTGTCTGCAAACGTTAAGATGCAGTTGGAGCCATATAAAGGGATGCAGTCATGGGTAAATTGGGAGGAGAGTAGTAAGCTCAGCACACTGCCCTGTGAAACACCAGTATTCAGAATCAGGTTGCTGAGTTTATTTACCAGATCGGAGAGGATGATGGTGTTAAATGCAGAGCTAAAATCATCAAGTAACATCCTAATGTATGAATTGTTGTTATCCAGGTGTGTCAGAGCAGAGTAAAGAGCTGAGGATATGGCCTCCTCTGTTGACCTGTTGAGACTATAGGCAAACTGGTAGGGATCTAGTGTGGGAAGTAGACTGGATTTGAGGTGTGCCAGAACCAGTCTCTCAACGCGAATGCTGATGATGGGGGTCAGTACAACACTGTGGTAGTCATTCAGGCTAGGCACCAGTACAATTGTTATGTACTTAAGGCATGCAGGGACAACAGCCTGGGCCAAAGACAGATTGAAGATATTACTGAAGATGTCAGACAGTTGCCCAGCACCGGCCTTAAACACACACCCAGGTATGCCATCAGGACTAGAAGCCCTGCGTGCATTCACTTTGCTCAGTGCAGATTGTACAGAGAAGGGACAGTTTTGGTTGCAAGTGTTTTATTGTCCCAATCAAAATGATCATAATAGTTGTTTAGCTTGTGAGGAAGGGAGACATTACTTATGTTGAGGTTGCATTTACCTTCCCATTTTACGTGATGGTCTGGAAGCCTTGCCACATACGTTTGTTGCTTATATTTCTGTTTGGCTCGACTGATACCATTTTTAAGGGTGACCCTGGATGTGATGTAGCTCTCAGCATCGCCAGATCTAAACGTGGTGTTGCAAGCTTTCAGCAAGAGTCTAATCTCTCCATTCTTTCAAGGCTTCTGGTTAGGGAAGGTCTTAATCTGTTTGTGCATTGTGATTTCATTACTTCTTGTATAGATGTAATGTAGGAGAGTGAAGTGTACCTTTCAATGTCCATTTCCGAGTCCCGAGTAGCTTTGGTGGCAACAGGGTCCAGTACTGAAACTTCTTCAGGACAGACATTCACCATCCTCACTGAAGGTCTCATGTATCTGATAAGTGATGTATATTTAAGGACAAGGACAAGGGGAGAAGTGATCTGATTGTCCAATGTAGGGAAGTGGAAAGTTCTTGTAGTCTTCAGTAATGTTTGTATATACACAATCCTAGATTCTATCTCCTTGGGAGGGACAGGAGATGTTTTGATGAAACCTGGGGAATACAGATCTAAAGTTGCAATGATTGAAATTGCTGCAGTATTGAAAGCCCCATCTGAATGCGCCATCTATTGTCTGTTTATAGCAGCATAGAGTTCTTTCATTGCAAGCTTAGCGCTGGCATCCGATTGTATATACACAGCAGTGATAATAATAGATGTGAATTACGTGAATTAAGTAAAAGGGTCTACACTTAATCATCAGAAATTCCAGCTCAGCATAGCAATGACTTTTCATTACAACACTGTCTGCAAACCAAGCATTGTTCATTTAAATGCACAGACCTTCACCTTTGATCTTGCCGGTGTTCTCTATTGTTCTGTCAGCCCTGAATACAGTTATTTAACCATTCTGTGAAAATCATAATGTTGCGGTTTTGTAATACATATGTGTGAGGTGATCCAGAGTTGTAGTTCGTCTTGTTTGTTCATCAGAGAATGAACATTGGCAAGAAAAATCCTCAGCAAAGGTAGATGGTGGTGGTTTGCTAAATCCATCCATCCATCCTCTTCCGCTTATCCGAGGTCGGGTCGCGGGGGCAGCACCTTGAGCAGAAATACCCAGACTTCCCTCTCCCCGGCCACTTCTTCTAGCTCTTCCAGGAGAATCCCGAGGCGTTCCCAGGCCAGCCGGGAGACATAGTCCCTCTAGCGTGTCCTGGGTCTTCCCCGGGGCCTCCTCCTGGTTGGACGTGCCCAGAACACTTCACCAGGGAGGCATCCAGGAGGCATCCTGATCAGATGCCCGAGCCACCTCATCTGACTCCTCTCGATGCAGAGGAGCAGCAGCTCTACTCTGAGCCCCTCCCGGATGACTGAGCTTCTCACCCTATCTTTAAGGGAAAGCCCAGATACCCTGTGGATGAAACTCATTTCAGCCACTTGTATTAGCGATCTCGTTCTTTCGGTCACTACCCATAGCTCATGACCATAGGTGAGGGTAGGAACATAGATCGACTGGTAAATTGAGAGCTTTGCCTTACGGTTCAGCTCCTTTTTCACCACGACAGACAGATGCAGAATCCGCATCACTGCGGACGCCACACCGATCCACCTTTCAATCTCACGCTCCATTCTTCCCTCACTCGTGAACAAGACCCCAAGATACCTGAACTCCTCCACTTGAGGCAGGATCTCACTCCCAACCCTGAGAGGGCACTCCACCCTATTCCGGCTGAGGACCATGGTCTCGGATTTGGAGGTGCTGATTCCCATCCCAGCCACTTCACACACAGCTGCGAACCGATCCAGAGAGAGCTGAAGATCACGGCCTGATGAAGCAAACAGGACAACATCATCTGCAAAAAGCAGTGACCCAATCCTGAGTCCACCAAACCGAACCCCCTCAACACCCTGGCTGTGCCTAGAAATTCTGTCCATAAAAGTTATGAACAGAATCGGTGACAAAGGGCAGCCCTGGTGGAGTCCAACTCTCACTGGAAATGGGTTCGACTTACTGCCGGCAATGTGGACCAAGCTCTGACACCAGTTGTACAGGGACCGAACAGCCCTTATCAGGGGGTCCGGTACACCATACTCCCGGAGCACCCCCCACAGGATTCCCCGAGGGACACGGTCGAACGCCTTTTCCAAGTCTACAAAACACATGTAGACTGGTTGGGCGAACTCCTATGCACCCACCAGGACTCTGCTAAGGGTGTAGAGCTGGTCCACTGTTCCGCGACCAGGACGAAAACCACACTGTTCCTCCTGAATCCGAGGTTCGACTATCCGACAGACCCTCCTCTCCAGAACCCCTGAATAGACTTTTCCAGGGAGGCTGAGGAGTGTGATCCCTCTGTAGTTAGAACACACCCTCCGGTCCCCCTTCTTAAAGAGGGGGACCACCACCCCAGTCTGCCAATCCAGAGGCACTGTCCCTGATGTCCATGTGATGTTGCAGAGACATGTCAACCAAGACAGCCCTACAGCATCCAGATCCTTGAGGAACTCCGGGCGTATCTCATCCACCCCCGGGGCCCTGCCACCAAGGAGTTTTTTGACCACCTTGGTGACCTCAGTCCCAGAGATGGGGGAGCCCACCTCCGAGTCCCCAGGCTCTGCTTCCTCATTGGAAGGCATGTCAGTGGGATTGAGGAGGTCTTCGAAGCACTCCCCCCACCGACCCACAACGTCCCGAGTCGAGGTCAACAGCGCACCATCCCCACCATATACAGTGTTGACACTGCACTGTTTCCCCCTCCTGAGATGCCAGAAGGTGGACCAGAATCTCCTCGAAGCCATCCGAAAGTCGTTCTCCATGGCCTCCCCAAACTCCTCCCATGGCCGAGTTTTTGCCTCAGCAACCACCGAAGCCGCATTCCGCTTGGCCTGCTGGTAACTATCAGCTGCCTCCAGAGTCCCACAGGACAAAAGGAACCGGTAGAACTCCTTCTTCAGCTTAACAGCATCCCTCACTGCCGGTGTCCACCAAGGGGTTCGGGGATTGCCGCCACAACAGGCACCAACCACCGTACGGCCACAGCTCCGGTCAGCCGCCTCAACAATAGAGGCACGGAACATGGCCCATTCGGACTCAATGTTCCCCACCTCCCTCGGGACATGGTCGAAGTTCTGCCGGAGGTGGGAGCTGAAGCTACTTCTGACAGGGGGCTCTGCCAGACAGTTAGGACCCGTCCCCCCACCCGAAGGCGGAGGGAGGCTACCCTCTTGTCCACCGGGGTAAACCCCAATGTACAGGCTCCAAGTCGCTCAGCGCCTTTCACCGGGGACAACTCCAGAGTGGTACAGAGTCCAGCCTCTCTCAAGGAGACTGGTTCCAGAGTCCAAGCTGTTCGTCGAGGTGAGCCCGAATATATCTAGCCGGAACCTCTCAACCTCGCGCACAAGCTCACGCTCCGAAGAGCCAGCTTCTGTAGCCGAGGATCGGACCGCCAAGGTCCCTGCCTTCGGCCACCACCCAACTCACACTGCACCCGACCTCCTTGGCCCCTCCCATAGGTGGTGAGCCCATGGCAAGGGGGACCCACATTGCCTCTTTGGGCTGTGCCTGGCCGAGCCCCATGGGTGCAAGCCCGGCCACCAGGCGCTCGCCATCGAACCCCAGCTCCAGGCCTGGCTCCAGAGGGGGGCCCCAGTGACCTGCGTCCTTGCAAGGGAAAATGCCGTCCAAATTTTTTATTCATCATAGGAGGTTGTGTTGAACTGCACTTTGTCTCATCCCTCACCTAGGACCAGTTTGCCTTGGGTGGCCCTACCAGGGGCATAAAGCCCCGGACAACAGAGCTCCTAGGATCATTGGGACACGCAAACCCCTCCACCACGATAAGGTGGCGGTTCGAGGAGGGGTGGTTTGCTAAAGCCTTGCCCAAATACCTCCATGCTTTCTTCTCATTTGTTTGCAATCTCAGTGCCACTGCTGGGCTCTTCCTGTTGGTGGAACTGATTCACTAGACTGCAGTGTTCTGGCTATCTTTGGTGATAGTTGAATGTTGTCCAGTGCCAGGGAGCCAAAGTTCAAAAGTTCTAGTCATCTATACGATGCACTTGCATAGCTGCATCTGAAAAAAATAATTTAAGAAAAAATTTATATTCATAATACTACTAATTTGCAAAAAGGGGGAAATGCAGGGTGTCTCGACGCACACATGCACTGCCTCGCTGTTACAAAAGCTTTTTGGGAAAGTTCTATAACAAAATCTAAATACCCAGGACAAAGCAATTGCAGATTAAGGGCCTTCCTCAACGGCCCATTGGAGTACAGTCACTTTTGGCGTTTACGGGATTTGAAGAAAGAATTAAATAAAGGTCTTTTTCATCATTAAGTGCAAGGGGAATATTTCAAGTAGAATCTTAGCAATGTGCTTACCTGCTGTTCTCTAAATACTAACAACAGACTGCAAATACTAACAACAAACAGGGAACCTGGAAGGTACCCCAGAATTTTGTCTTTGTCCAGGCATATTTACTATACAACAATAGTAAAAATAGTTTAAGGTAGTATAAACGGAAAAGACCACAAATAGTATAATACAAGTTCTAAGGCCTCTTTCCTAACTCAGTATTACAAAACACCAACAAGATAAGAGATCTCTTTCAACATAATGTTTTGTAATAATCAATAGAGAATTGAGAATGCAGGGCACTCTCTACCAAATATTAGAAACAAGAATGTAATACATCTCCTTAGTGGATAAATAATGAGATAAAGAAAAAAATGACAGAATAAAAGGCGGCTCATGTGCCATCATTGCTCACAACTGGACTTATACACACATGGGAGCAACAATTCAATAGAAATTAAAAATGCTACTGGAGAAGAATATTGATAGTAATGCAGATGACTTAAAAGGATCCTTAAGTATTATAAAAGAAAATGAATATTAAAGAAGAAATGAAGAAGTGTATTAAGAAGAATAAGGGAAACCACAGTGAATTCTCAAGTTTTCTTTCACCTGCAATGAGGTCTATAGCATACCAGTAGTTACATGAAATGCTAGATCACTTGGAGATTTGTGAGGATACTGCCAGGATTAAAAACAAATAAAAAGTTGAAACTGGAAACCGTTTATTATAGAGTTTGCAAAGAAGAAACTCACATACCATTCTCAAGAAAGCTATATTCAGTTCATTGCTATGGGGCCAGAGCCTATCCTGACAACACTGAGCGCAAGCATGGAAACAGCCAGGGAGAAGGTACCAGGATTTCAGACAAGGAGAAAAAATCAGTTGTTGAACTGAGTGAAGTGACAATTTAGATGCAGAGATTTTATGGAGACAAATGAAAATTCAGGAGGCAAGCAGAATGTTGCTTAGATAGAGAGAGAGCTTGATGAGGTGAACAGATAATTATTCACAACAATGCTCCATCTTTCATGTGAAAATTTGATAATACTGTAATGCTAAAAAATGTGTAAAGGTGTAGATCTGCATTTTCTCACCCATGGTGCTATTTCTGACTTTAGGAGGAGTATGCCTTTTAGAACTAATCAATTCATGTGTTTCTGAAAAGCTTTGTACACATTTAATTGTTCTATGACTCGCCTGTTCGGAATATTGAATACATTAACATTTGTTCAAGCTAAATTGTGCAAAACTCTAGGAAGTGTATGACATTCTAACACCCACCTCCTGTAAGATCATTCCTGGATGGAACTATGACAAGTTTGCTTGGTGCCTCAAGGATAGGACACTACTGTATCTTCTTGGCACCGTTTCAAATGACTACTTTATAATATTTGTATAATGAATGTTTCTGCCTATTTATGATCAAAGTGTAGTACCAATTATAGTTTCCACCATATGTTAATAATCACTCATTAATGTGGAATTACCAGGACTCATGTTCTGGTATATGTAATAATTTATTAATATTGACCAGAAAAATTTATGTTATTTATTCAGCTTCTATGTTTTATTTTTTTTTCTGAGATAGTAAGAAAAATGTTTTAAGTATCAGTAAATAAAAATATTTGTTTTAAGTTCTCTTCACGTTTGCTGATTAGTCATAAAAGCTGTGATTTTTCATTGCCTTCACTGAAGTTTATTGCATCTTCTTAAATATTTTCCTATTTATTTTGTCTCATAGTGACAATCAATAATTTCTAAATCTGCAAATGTAGAGAAGCAACCAAGTGTAAGGTATTACAAATTAAGAAATATGTCGGTGAGCTTTTGCGCTTGGATTGTTTTTTGACTCTGCTAGTCAGCACTCCTTTCATATTGCACTTTCTGCTTACCATGACCATTTCATGAACATTGTTCATGATATCACAAGAGTTTTCTTTATTATCATTTTTTTTGTTGGATGCTTTTTGAACATTTACATACAGAAACTATTCTTTTACTGCGGTGGGCTGGTGCCCTGCCCAGGGTTTGTTTCCTACCTTGCGCCCTGTGCCGGCTGGGATTGGCTCCAGCAGACCCCCTTAACCCTCTAGTTAGGATATAGCGGGTTGGATAATGGATGGATGGATGGAACTATTCTTTTATCCAGTGTCAGATTTGTGTTTTCATATTCTGTTATGTAGGCAGACAGAGAGATAGACAGATAGATTGGAAAAGCACTTATATAATAGATAGATAGATAGATAGATAGATAGATAGATAGATAGATAGATAGATAGATAGATAGATAGATAGATAGATAGATAGATAGATAGATAGATAGATAGATAGATAGATAGATAGATAGATAGATAGATAGATAGATAGATAGATAGATAGATAGATAGCAATTGTTTAAAATGTAAATAGAAATGCAAATGGGGATTGACCCTGAGAAATAGAGAGTTCACCAATACACTTCATCATGAGAAGTTAGGGGGCTGCTTTTGGATTGTGAGCTCTTGATGACCTGCCAGTAAAATCCTGGAAAATGTTGAAGTAAATGACAAAGAGTGTAATTCACTAACAGCTAACTTACAGTTAGCCATAATTGACTACTTTCCTTCAAAGAGATCCTTGCCAAGATTGTCCCCTGCCTGTTTGCCACATTGGTGGCTCTTGTGCTACTAGTAAAATACTACCAGATGCTCTTTAAAAGAATAGAAGTCAAAATGTAAAGGACTGAATTATAAGGTATGCCATGAAGTAGAGTAATTAAAATATTTTGCAGAATTACTTTTTCACAAAACCCTTCACCATTTTTCAAACATAACCATTGATATGGCTTGACACAGATGTCAGTGAAGGTATAAACAACTGTAAACTGTTGTATTTCTTGTGACTGCTATATTTATACAAATATAACAGAAAAAGTGACAGTAAAAAGCAGTATGTGAGCTATTAACTTACATGTACACAAGTTTTGTGGCAAAAATGTCATAACATTGTGCACATTCCTGTAGAAGCTGCTGCGTTTGACATTCAGTTTGGGGAAAAAAGTTAAAGCGATTTCTGCCAGGCTGACAGTTATACTGGAGGGAAGCTGAAAACAGTATTGGAAAAACTAAAAAAACTGGGTCAGTAATAAATGCCTGTCACATCTTTTTCCTGCATCCGTATGTTACTTTACAATTGCATTACGTGCAGGATTTAGGTGAGTTCAGAAAATTAACTTGCTTGCTTTAGATCAACAGTATTAAGGTGCATTTACTGTTAAGTTTGTTTCAATTTGCAAAAACAATATTGTGAGTATACGTGTAAGTGAATAGTTTTTTATATAAGAGTGTAATAAAAGAGATACTGATTGTTTTCAGATATCTTGGAAGAGAGTCAAACATTTGCTACAAGTTGTTGCCAAACAAGCATATCAAAATTTCTGTACACATTTACAAAGAGTTAAACAATATGTGAATGACTATGATGCAAACTAAAAAATATTTTCCTCTGTTATAAGGCTTATTTTATAATTTATAGTTTACAAAATATCTTTAAGTGCAGAGTACTAACAGCAGCTTCTTTCTCTATCTTTCATTGTAAAATTACTACCTGTTGTGGTGTGAAATTTTGCATACAAGCTGATAAATTATTTTGTATGTCTTTATTTGTAACTTAGGCAAAGCAATGTAATATTAGTATTTCACTAGTGAGAAGCATTCATGCTTACCCCCTAGGACTCAGTCAGGATAGTGAATTTTACGACAGGGTTGAAGGAAGTGCCTCAAACAAGTTTGGCAAATGATTCTCTGCTGGAGTCTCTCAGTCAACCCCCACAGGAAAGCCAGACTGCCTAGCTGGCAATCACCAGCTCAACATATGGTTCTTGGGGCAGGTGTGAAGGTATTCTATGCCCCACTGGTCTGAAGTATGGCTGTTTGGAATTGGCTTGTATCAGAAGCCTTTAAGTACCATGATGCCCTATTGGCTCTAGCCGTTGGACAGAGAATCTATAAATTTACTTGCTTTACCTCTCTCTCTCTCTTACCAACTGATAAAAGACTATCTCATACCATGTACTGAAAAGGACAACACAATGAAGAGCACAGCTCGGCAGCCATATTGAGACAAGCATGCGGCCTGTTCTGAAGAAAGCTGACCAAAAATGAAGACTTAACTAGAGACATTTTAAGTAATTAACAAGTCTGTGTGCTGCCTGAAACTACACATCACCATTTATCAGTTTGTATGGTTGCCAATATTCAAATGTATTTTGCATATTGTTATTATGTATGAACGCATGAATATATATCAATAATATATTATTTAAATTGTAACTTAACTCCTGCTTGTCTTTTACTACACCTAATTGCCTGAGGTTATCAATTTAGAAGGGAAGGTAGGAAGAAGTTATATGGTACAGTACCTTATTAACAGTGGTAAGTCTGTGAGATTTGAGGCATTCTGAAAAAGACTACATATTAATAACACAAAAGGGGAAAGTAGAAGACAAAACACTACCATTACATCTATTTTAAGTAAATGAACTGCTTTTAGTCAAGTAATAATTGTTGTGAACCACTAGGGGTGGTTGCAGCACCCCAAACCCCAAACACAACTGCACTGACACAGTCCCAGATTCCAATAAAGAGATTTATTACCTCAAATACCTTATTGTATTCCACAGTTCCAGCAATATAACTTTTCCCTGCTCCACTCCACTCAGGTGAACCTTGTCCTACTACTCTCCCAACTCTTATACCCTGAAGAAGGCAAAAAGCCTCCCTTTATCTCAGACCTGGAAGCACTTGTGGTGTCATGGCACAGTATGCCAAAGCACTACTAGGTCACATGGCTGCTCCCTGAAAGACGATGGTCCGTTCTTAACCCAAAGACCCTGACAGGGTTCCCGTCCCGTACTACTATTCACAGGCAACCCTGCAGGTGTCCAGGCTGGGCTCTAGCTAGGGAAGCACTACTGCTCCTTGTAATGGGGGACAAACTGTTCAAAATATCCATTTGTCCCTTGTCCATCCATTATATGGGCATCTCTGGGACAGAAACCAAGGACCATCCAGGCCAGGTTACACCTCCATTTTGGTACTCTATCCATTACAGCCTCTTTGCCAGGTAGGAATCAACTGCAGTTGGAATGTTGTCCATCCAGTCTGGTGTTTACACTGTAAAGAACCAATAAAATACTTGTCTTTTTCATCTTTCTGGAATTAACTGATATATATATATATATATATATATATATATATATATATATATATATATATATATATATATATACATATAAACAAGGGACTTAAAACTGCAATGCACCCCAATTTTGTACCTGGTAAATTTTATAGTCATTCATTGATAACACTTCAACTGAAGTACTGCATCTCTTATTACAGAATAAATAAACTGTAATTATTCAGTAATTACTAGTCTACCTACCTTGTAGCTTTCAATGATTACTATGTGCTTAGTTTGTTCCTCAAGTACTAGTATAGTAAGAGCACAATAAAGTAAGAAAAAAGAAAGAGAAAACAAAGAAATTACCCATACCATTTTGCAAACTACACACTAATGATACCAAGCTGAAAGTGACAAGCAATTTGAGCTGAAAATGTTTCTCTGTGCATTACCTGCCTTGGCCCACCCTACTGCAGATGCTTTCTGCTGTTCATGTTGCAATAGTGCAGAGAATTCAGCCTTCAAGTGCTCCTGTTAGGTGGTGGAGAGAAACACTTTGTCATAGCCCAGTGATTTTAATCTGATAGTGTTTGGGAATTGCATGTTCCATATCAGCCTCTTTCTTCCTAATAGCGTTAACATTAGTGGTGTCCATACATTATGTTACACAAGTAGCAGTAAAATACATTGCTTCTAAATTTCATAGATGGTGCAAAAAAAAGCAGTAGTTGTTATTAGCATATTAATAATATATTGTAACACTATATAATAAAAGAGTTTTTAACAAGACCAACAAGGATGGGACACCATTACACAGTTAAACACTCTTTACTAGTGCACATGTTATACATTTAAAGGAATAACAATTGTACAAAGTCCTTGAAATGCACTTTTAAATAAAAGATACAGTCATGTGTCATCTCTGTTGAAGACACACTTTAATAAAAGTGATATATGCATACTGTATATACTTTGTAAAAGAGGACAAAACAAAGATACATACTGTAGTTGGGGCACCAATTTTGTGTCCCTGTATTATTAGATAAAAAATAAACAAAGAAAACACACAATAATTACAGAGTAGTCTTTTCATCTTGGAGTTCCCAGTTGAACTGAAACAAGATAGCCAGTTTTCAGGTAATGAGCTCACGTGGCAGGAACGGTAGGGTCCAGGACCGACACGGAAGTGATGTCAGAAATGTATTTGCTATCAATCATCTTCTGTGGATGAAGGAGAAGAGAAAGCCTTTAATACACAGCGCCAGCCCTAGTCCAGTGGGTAATTACCATCACCAAAGTCCTTAAGCTGTCTCCTATATATATATATATATATAGAGAGAGAGAACTTATAGAGTATGTACAGTGTCCCAAGGGGGAAATTTAAATAAATTTAAATGTTTTAATAATTTTAATATGTACTGTATACAAATAAGCTCACTATACAAAAAATTAGTCACCATCCGTGTAATAGGTGATACATACTTCAGACATCAACAGAGGGCACTCCAATATGATACTGGAGTATCCAGTATGATCTGGTCAGTGTCATTTCCTACACAATTCATAGAGTGATGAGGGGTAGTGGTGTGTCAGGTGTGTTAGGTTCACTCTGGAAAAAATGGGTCATACAACAGACATGAGTGATTGACAAAAAGGGGTTTCTGTGTTACTGTTCAGCATTGCCAAAGGGCATAGTGTACTGGAAGTTGCCAAATTTGCAGGTGTATCAGAGTGTACTGTCCAATGGCAATTCCACAGTGGCATACATCACAGTCAACCACTAATCACTGCCAGAACTGTGGTTGAAAGACGGTGCTCACAGATAGGGACCATTGTCATGTGTCACACATTGTGACAGCAACCTGCTTTGCCACCACACAAAAACTGCTGCAGACAGTCACTGCAGGCCCACAACAAAACATTTCAGAACAAACACAAAAAAGGGAACTGCATGCCATGGATATCTGAAACAGTACAGTACAGATGGCACACATGGCATCCCCTCGTCACTCTATGAACTCTATAGGACACAACACAGTAGGACGGTTATCATACTGGAGTACCCTCTGTTAATGTCTTAAGTAAGTATTGCCAATTACATGGGTGGTGACTAATTTTTGCTAATAGCTATCCTCAAAGCTGCTTGGTTACAGTGTGCATGGAGCTGCTGGCACTGGACCGTTGACACTTGGAAATGTGTTATCTGGTCTGATGAGTTGTGTTTCTGCTTGTTCTCAAATGATGCAAGGTGACGTGTATATTGCCCGATGCCTTCCTTAAGGACATGGATATTCAAGCAGGTGGCAGATCTCTGAAGTTCTGGGGTTGTTTCAATTACGAAGAAGAGGGTCCTTTGGCTGAGGTGATGATGTGCTTGAACCAAAATGGCTACATTGGGCTTCTGGATGATCATGTGTTATCTTTTGTGCATCATCTCCAGAGTGAACACAGAATGGCTACCCTAGTCTTCAAAGGCGACCATTGGCGCAAAAAAATTCTAAAGTATTTTTACATCTTGACTGGTCTATAAAATCTGCAGATTTAAATCCCTTAGAAAATCCATAGAATTATTTGGAGTGAAAGTGAAACCCCTGCAGAACCACCTGACCAATCTGGTCGAATTGCAGGATTTGGTGCTGAAGGTGTGAATAAAAATTGATGTTGCCTATATTTGCAGACTTGTGGCGTTCATGCAGCTGTTCTTAATTCCGATGGAGGATTACATGCTGTTAGATTCAACTGGGGTGTGTCTAAATTTTTGTGAGCTTATGATGCTAACACTGTTATAAAAAAACAACATTAAGATTTGAATTTCAAAAAATCATAAAGTATGAAAAGTGCAAACCAAGTGCAGATGATACCAAGCTAGGTAGTTTGGCACATAATCTAGAATCTGTTGAATCATTACAGCATGACTTGGAGAGCATACAGAGTTGGGTAGACTTTTAGCAGGTAAAGTTTAATGTAAGTAAAAGTATTACACGTAGGAAGTAAAAATGTTAGGTTTGAATACACAATGGGAGGTCTGAAAATTGAAAATACACCTAATGAGAAGGATTTAGGAGTCGTAGTGGACACAACACTATCAACTACCAGTGTTCAGAAGCCATTAAGAAGGCCAATAGAATGTTAGGCTATATAGCATGATGTGTGGAGTACAAATCCAAGGAGGTTATGCTCATGTTTTATAATGCACTGGTGAGGCCTCATCTGGAGTACTGTGTACAGTGTTGGTTTTCAGGCTACAAAAGGGACTTAGAAGTGCTGGAAAAAGTTCAGAGAAGAGTGATTAGGCTGATTCCAGGGCTAAAGTGGATGAATTATAAAGAAAGATTAACCCTTAAACTGCCACATACTTAGGGGTTAATGCCCCCAGGACACCAAATACTTTTTTGCTGCAAATAAACGTTACAAAGAAAATGTTAAATTTAAATGTAACACATATTTTTTTTCATGCAAAGAGCATCACAATTATTGCAACACTGATCATTTTACACACTGCCAATGAACTGTAAAAACATTTTAAAAAACCACTGCAACAATCAATTATTATATGTACAAGGTGCAACTGGCGCCATTGATGAAATTTAGTAAATCACCAAGCCAACTGCGCTTGAACTGGCTGCACTCAAGCACACAGAGGTAAGCACTGATGCTGGCTGGCTAGTCTAGTGCAGCAGATGAATCCCAGGGACACTGAGGCTGCAGTGCTGCAGGGGCTGGCAGTGGTCATGAGCTGGCCGCTCAACGAATATACGGCACTGACTGCTCAGCTCTGGCATGCTGGCAAATTGCTCTGTGAAGAGACTGTAGCCAGTTGCGGCATTCAATGAATATATGTCGCTGAATATATTCGGCTCCGGTGTGCTTCCAAATTGCACTGGAAACCTACTTTAGCCGATTGCGGCGTTCAACGAATGTACTTTGCTGAATATACTTGGCTCCGGCGTGCTGGCAAATTGTATTGGGAACCGACTATAGCTGGTTCCGGTGGTTTAAGGGTTAAAAGAGTTGAGCCTTTTCAGTTTAAGCAAAAGAAGATTAAGAAGAGAAATGATTGCTGTGTTTAAAATTATGAAGGTAATTAGTACAGTGGATCAAGACTGTAATTTTAAAATGAGTTCATCAAGAACAGTTGAAAACTTACACAGAGAACAACAGAGACACATGGAATAAGTTACCAAGTAGCATGGTAGACAGTAGGATTTTAAGGACATTCAAAACTAGACATGATGTTATCATAGAAGAATTAGGTGGGTAAGACCGGTGAACTTTGTTGAATTGAATGTCCTATGCTTGTCTGGATTGTTCTAATGTTCTAAAAAAAAGTGGTGATTGACTGGAGCTACATTTCTTATGTCAAGATCGTACAGTTATTTGCAGGAATTTGCAAGTGAAAAAGGTTTACATATAGCGAGGAAAAGGTCCAAGAAGATGGTAGGAGGGAAAATGAACCATACACTTTCAGTGATACATGAGAATATAAACCCTGTGATAAATAATTGAGCCTTGACACAAAAAGATGTTTGAGGGAGCATCCTGTATACTTGGAAATTGGCTGCCAAGAGTCCAAAACAAAACTGAGGTTTGTTACAGACATGGTGGGTTTTAAAGATGGAAGGAGGAAGTGGGGTCTTCAGGGGTGGGACCGGAAGTGACGTTCAAGGACCCAGACGGAATTTCCCGCATTTGGTATGCAGAGAAAAAAGAGAAAGGGTCAGCGCACTCTGCCATCCCCTGGTCTGAAAGGGAAATACCTTCTTTCAAACCCTTTAGCTGCCTCCCATGTGCACGTGTGTGACACCCTTTTATTGCAATGGAATAGATAGGACCAGTTTGCCCCTTCCCAGTGTGCTTGCTTTGGAAATATGGCTTTTCTTCAATAATTAATAGTTCACAGGTGCAAAAACACCATGGGCTTCCAGAAGGAGTTCTATCTTGTTATCCTTATTGCAAGACAGAGTCATCTCAACTCCTGAAGTGATTCCAGGTTTTGCTAAAAAGTGATGCTAAAATGGTAGTGACATACAGGTTTAAAAGAGAGTAAGAGAGAGAGTAGTTGAAAAAAGAAGAGCTCTGAATGGACATTTTAGGTGGGCAAGTAGATGGGCCATCCTACCAGGTAGACAATAGATCAAATCCTGTTTAGTCTGGATAGAATATGCCACAGGTTTTATTTCAATGCTACTTGAATTTGTACTTTCTGTTCTACCTGTGTTATCCCTGTTTTAAATTTTAAACAAATACGTTTTTTGTCCCCTGTGATGTCATTCTGAAATAAGACAATTACTGTGAAAGTTCTATATCAGCAATACAAAAAGACAAATAAAATATTAAGTAAATTACACTTAAAACGTTCACTTTACACTTACAGCATATGCAGTTAGGCTTCTTGCTGAAATTGTGGAATGGATCCAAGGAACATGAAGGTGAATTTTTGTTTAATTTCATATTCTTCGCAGTCACCAAATATCAATGTAAATGAACCAATGCAATTTGAGCCAATTTCTTAATAACTTATTAATATTGTGTTATAGCATTTTTGTCACATTCAAACCATATATGCCACAGGCAGTGTATTTTGTGATTAGAAAATAAAACACTTCTTTGCTTAATCTAGTTGACACATTATGAGTTTATTAATCTAATCCAATCTGAAAAATGTTTTGATAGGATAAAGGTTGTACTTTTTCTTTAATATTTTTGCAATGCTGAGAATGTTTTTGGTAACAAAAAGACACATTTGTTCTTTGCTTTTTTAATATATTCTGGCAAGATTTTCTCTTTGTTGGTAATAGCTCTCTTGGGTATTCTTTCATTAGAAATCTCTAAAGAATACTAAACTGTGAAGCTGGCATATCTTGTTTCTGTATCTCCTCTACGGGCTATTTTGTGCATTCATTAATGCTGTCTGATGTATTTTTTTTCAAGCATGTTTAACTGCTTTGCCAAGTCTTTGATGTGATACAAAGTATGCATCTTCTTTAAGACTGAAAGCTATCCATTGTTATTTCTTGTTTTTAGCCTTTTTGATTTTACTCTTCCAAGCATGAAGTAAGCGAAGCCTCTTGTTTTTGTTAGAGTTTGCATTATTACAACATTAGCCTTCCAAGTACAAAGCAGATTGGCTCAAAAACTCAAATATAATACTCAACCAAAATCTGAAGCTTAATGCATGAGTTGCAAACTTAATATAGCAAACAAGTTCAACCTATAAAGCTTTAATTCAATCATTTTGAACCAAGGCATTTACACACTAATTGGCCTTTTCATTAAGTACTCTTACTCTTCCTACACAATTAAATTCTCAATCAAAGACAGCATCAAATGTGCAGGTAATCCTAAATAAAGCAGTTAGGCAGATTTTGTATGTACAAACAATGGCAGTGGCTTTTTGATGAGAACCAGATGTCCTGATATGTGCATATGAGGAACAGCAACCCCAATAAGATTTGATGAATTGTTATTCCTTCACATGGATGAGATGATAAGAATACAGAAAAAGTACATGAGACTAAGTGTGTTAACATTATATCCTGATGGTTGGAAAGCAAGGTGCACAGTACATTTTTATTGTGCACATGGGGCGAAGCAAGTGAAGGACCTTAAACGTAAATCTTGTGTATTCATTGCTCTTCCAAGGGACTGTATATCAGTGCAAAGAACCATCCATAAGATATGATTCTTTAAAGCAGATATCCCCCACCTCCCAATCTGCAATAATTCCAAGACATGTTGGATTCTATACTGCCCAGCACGCCATCACATTTTGGTGAAATTGCTGAATTCAGTCAGTTCACCAACCCATAAATAAGTAGGTGAAAATAATAAAGTGGTGGCTTTGTAATTCTACTGGTCATAAAACAGCCACATGGTTTTGCTTTCCTTCTACGTTTCTCAAGTGTGCAGATACTCCAAAGTAATATTTCTAAATTCTGGGACTAATGCAGCTCAACGGCTCTATGCAGTATTACAACATCAAGATGAATCTCTTCAATCAGCACCACCTCAATTACAGTCACTTCACTGGTTGCTATTTTTTACTAAATGGATAAAAAATAGACTTCCAAAGATGGGTTTGGACAGCTTACTAGTCTTGATTTTCCTAAGATTTATATCAGTATAATTTTTTCAAAGTGTAGTCCTCTTTTGCTTCCGGGTTATTTTTTTACCTGATAATTTATTTACATTTTTGCATCTTCTCGGTCTGTACAGAGGGATCTGCATCAGATAACGTAGCTTTTTATACTTGTTGTCTCCATAGTTGGTCAGCTCAGCCAAAAGAAAATGTGACTAAACTAAATGAGAAAAGCCCTAGAAGTTTATGGGTTTCCTGCATGTGACTATATAGTTCATTTGTTTTTAACTTGTCCTTTTATCTGCAAGGTATCATCTAACACCAGAACCTACTGAACTAAATCATCAAGCCTAATTACTTCTTGCTTTAGACAGTTATTTTTTGTTATAAGTTGTTTATTGAACTTTTATCAAACATTAAAGTGAAAAGGTAACATTTCAGAAAGGATGCATAGCCCCCACAACCCCCCCCCCCCCCCCCCCACGGCCCCAATCATGTTGTCCTTACCCCTCCAGATTCAAACCCCTGTCCCTTCTTGACGCATAGGCTAATATTAAAGAATCAAGCTCTGACAACACTAAGGATTAGTAACTAATCAACTAATTGATTTTGAGTAAATGCCCTATTAGATTGTTTAATTGGAATCTGTTCTTTATTTTTGTTTAGTAAATATACTGTTCTTTTTTTCTTTAACATGATAATTATACAGTAGGGTTTTTTTTTTACATGGTTTTCAGTTTGAGTTGGTAGAAGACCCTCCTCTGTACCACAGGTATCTTTTTTAATTGTTTCCTAATTTTACTGTTTCAACCACCAGGTACATATAGATTGACAGACAGATGGACAGATAGATAGAACTTTATTTTTCCTTAGTGGGAAATTTGGGTCTTACAGAAGCTTTTTTCATTACAGATAGATAGATAGATAGATAGATAGATAGATAGATAGATAGATAGATAGATAGATAGATAGATAGATAGATAGATAGATAGATAGATAGATATACACACATTCTATGGTCTAGACACACAACAGTGTGTCTAAAAAGGAAGAAAAGATATTAAGTTTTACAAGTAAACTACATAAAATTAGTTGTTTTGACAAGGAGCGATTATTGGTGTACAAATGAGCAAAATCCTCCTAACAAACAATGCTTTGTATGAAATTGAATTAGGAGCAAAACTCAGTTGCTCATTTCACAAATTTTTTCAGGAAAATAATTGAATTTTGCTTTCATAGAATACTAAGGGCATTTATTTCCAGTCCGGCCTAGGAGTGCTTTAATGCAATGATTCTGCATGTACATGCATTATTTAGTATTTAGATAAAGATTTCTGATGAGAAAAAAAATGTGCATATCCTCAGTTAGGATAAGGTGGTTGCTAGGCAATGGCAGGAAGGGGGTGGCAGCACCAGCCTTTTTTACAGTAAGTTTTTTTCTATAGAAAAACACAGTAATGTGCACAGTAATGTGTTTTAGTGTACAGTATCTTCCTAAGCATTACACTCCGCCATGGTGATGTGAACGAGAGGCATAAATTGAATAGATTTTACTGCTGTGGAGTGGATTGAATGCTGTGGAAAATAATACAGGTAAACAAGTGTGAACTAAGCTTTAGGGATCAGTATTCCTTGTTTTCCACAAACAAATCTCTAAAACATAACTCTTTAGTGACTTTCACAAATGGAAAATCACCTGCAAAATTACTTTTAGTGTGAATTTCACTTATCCATTTGATCAATAGGTAAACTCTTTAGCAGTCCTGTGACTTCCAAATTGCAGCTGGAAGTGTATCATTCCACACGGTAATAGATATTCTCTCTTTCTTAACCTCACTGTCCTTTCATTACTTGACAACTTGACTTCAAAAGGCTTGTAGGATAGATTACCTTAGAATTAACCACAAAAGGTAGTGTTCAGTTTCTACATAAGAATTGGAAAGTTTCAAATTTGATTTGCACAGTTCTTAAATATACTCATGATACTTTATTACTAGGTTTTGGATACTGGGTACATTGAATAAATTGCAAAAAAGACTGTTTTTCTTACATCAATGTTGGCTGCTGTATTCTACAGTTGTTATTTAATATTGTGAGGTATGGCTGGGATCATTACCCAGCTGGGAAGCCTCCTTAATGGAAGAATAAGGGGAGATGGCTTATGAAGGGTGCTATCTTTCCAGAGCTGCTATTTGGAAGCCCCCCAGGGGTGCAATGGAGCCTCAGCTTTCCACAGCTGTATGGGAATTAATATTTGTTTGCTCTGTTCTGTTGGGTTCAAGGGCTGCCACCAGGGGGTGCTGCAGGAACTGCTGAGCCCTTTTACATAGGGCTTCCGCCTTACCCAGAAGTACTCCTGGGCCACAATTATACTCCCAGGATTCTGAATAAAAGAAGCCATCTGCCATCATTCAGGGAGCCAGAGTTGAGAGGAAGATGATAACACTTGCCTGAGGAGGAGTAGAGGGGGAAGAGAGAAGGAAAAAGTCTGTACTGTGCTGCCTATTTGTGCTTATACTACATTTCCCACCAGACTTGCATCTCTGTCTGTTGTGTCGGGTGTATGGGGAGCTGGCGAGCCCCCTGGTGATCACAAGTGGCATCTCTGAAGGAACCATCTGACCATCTGTTGGCAGAAGCCCATTTTAAAAAAATTTCTTGTGACCAACCCCAACACACAGTGCAATAACACACACACCCAGAAGACAGCTCACCGATGCACCGCTTTCACCTGCAATGGGGTGATTCAGTGAGGTTCCAGGCGCATGCCCCTCTAAGTAGCACATCAAGGAATATAATCTATCTATCTATCTATCTATCTATCTATCTATCTATCTATCTATCTATCTATCTATCTATCTATCTATCTATCTATCTATCTATCTATCTATCTATCTATCTATCTATCTAATGAACATTTTTCAAATTTTTATGTTACCATGTAATAGCCTCTATTTCCTTTTTTAATCCTCTTCTTCTTGTTATCAGCTGGTATTCTCTGACTTCCAAATCTTTGTAAGGTAAATGGGAAAATTTAATTTCCATACTAATACACCCTTGGAAAAACATACTATATATGGAATGGTATTCTGTAATTCATCGCCATGTTTCACCACATGCATTAATGAAATAAAATTTTACGGCTACAAAACCATCTTTCAGTTCAGGCGGTATTGATCAGTGGCTAATTGAAACAATATGTTTGCAGATTCACTGACTGCCAGTATTAATCTCAATTAAAAACTGTAAGGTACAGGAAATTTAAAGAGCTATGGGTGTTCATTCACTGTTCTTCAAGCAGTGAAATTCCAATATCTCCATTATAATCAGACATCATAGTGAAATAATCCATTTCAGAGTCATCTGGAACATGAACATTCCAGAACTATCTAGTAAAAGGCAAATAAGATGTATGAGGAAAACCAGAATAACCCTATACAAACCCTAACAGATACCAGCGGATTCAGAAAATATTCTAACCCCTTCACTTTCGCCACTCTTTATTCTGTAGTAGATTTAATTTTAAATTTGAACATTTGTTATTTCTGTCCATCAATTTATGCTAAATAACCCATAATGACAAGATGAAAACATGTTTTCAGAAAGGTTTGCAAATTTATTAAAAATCAAGAACTGAAATCTCTCATTAATTTAAATATTCAGGCCCTTATTCAGTACTTTGTAGAATCCCCCTGTGGCAGTAATTACAGCTTTGAGAGGATCCTGGCAGATCCTCTCAGGCTCAATTAGATTTGATGGGATAAGTCTGTAAACTGCCATCCTCAGGTATCTCCACGGATGTTTGATGGAGTTTAAGTCTGAACTTTTGCTTGGCCACTCAAGGACAGTATGAGATTTGTCCTGAACTCATTTCATTGTTGTCTTGACTGTACGCTTTGGGTCAATGTTGTGCTGAAAGGTTAATCATTACCCTAATCTGAGGTTGAGTGTACCCTGAAGAACGTTTTCTTTAAGGAACTCTCTGTTTTTGGACAAATTTCATCTTTCCCATGTGTGAAGCACAGTGACGCAGTAGTAACGCTGTTACCATACAATAAGGAGACCATGGTTCATGTCCCAAAACCCCCCTGTATGGAATTTGAATGCTTTGCCCCTGTCTGTTTTGGTTTCCTCCAGGTTCTCCAGTTTCCTCCCACCGTCCAAACACATGCAGGTTAGGTGAACTGCTGTTGCTAAATTGTCCCTAGTCTGGATATAGAGTATGTGTGTGTGTGTTTGGCCTATGATAGACTGGAACCCTGTTCAGGGTTTCTTCCTGAATTGCACCCAGTAAATGTTAACAGATTTCTAGGCTGCAAGTGAAAAGTGCACTGTATAATTATATATTAGATTTTGCTTAAAAATCAGTTATCTTCAATGGTTGCAATAGCATCCTTGGGCATCTTTATTTTGGTTTCTATCAAAACATGTCATTTTTCTGCTACTGTTGAGTGTCCGCCTGGACTCGAATCTACCAGTTTTCCCAGTTCCACATAGGAACTGAAGAACATGTGATGAAACTAACCCCATTTTCCTCTTTTTGAGGCAATGATGTAATTAAACATCCTTGCTGCGGGTCATCCCGTATTTTACTCATGTCTTTTCCTTCCATTATGTTGTTATTCAGAATTTATTCCTACTTCTAATTGTGCAGATTACCTTCTTGATCATTAAACTTATTTTGGAGTTTATTTGCAGTTTGGATTAGGTTTTTAAATTAAACACAAAATTGTGAAAATATATAATTTGAGATTAATATTTTTTTCTTTGCACCTGCTCAGATAAGGTTAGCCCAACAGCATTTTGTGCACTTTTCTTTTCCTTATTTCATTCCAATCTTTATCTTTTTTGAAAAATATTTAATTAAAGTACCCAAAGTCCCAGGTGTAACCTGATGATGATAGTTAAATATGTTAGGCTTATTATCTATAAAAATCTTAAGGGTTGCTGACTAAATGAGAAAAGGTTTCAGACTTACTTTTCCACTGGTGTTATTACCTGTTCCAATTAATTTACTTTTCTTAGCAATAAAAATGTTGCAGCCTGTAAAGATTCATAAGTGGCAAACCCAGAAGGTGAAAGGTAATGACTCTCTGGCTTTATTATATCATGATTATTGTCCTTCAGTGTGATTACTGCAGGATGCTGGGGGAACATTAATTCTATGAGATCTCATTATTTCAGTTTGTGTCCTGCAAGGGCAGGAAGTCATGTTTATATCATCTGCCTGGAAAGGCTTGAGCTGGGTGATCCCACAGCAGAATAGATTGTTTCAAGATTATCTTCAGTACTTTTGAGATTTCTATGTTAATTGATATTTCAGAAACAAAATAGACTCGATGTATGAAAAACCACAGCAATTTAAGAAGCAATTGAGATCTTTGTTATAAACGCAGGGAGATCAGTTACAAAGTGTGGCTAATTTAAACATCTTTTTGTTATTTTAATTTTAAAACAGCTCTCAGTAACATTTGCATGAATACTTGTATGAATGATTTGTTAACTATTCCCATTGCATCTCTACTAGAGGGACACATGGGGAAATGATCATGTGGTCTGTTAGATGTGCCAGTTGATGAATGTGTAATCATGATATATAATGGATCACTAATTGAATTTCCTTCATGCTTTAATTTTTTAAAAATTATTATTGTAAAAATACTCACAATGAAGTGCAAAAATCTGGGTAAACTTTGTTTTCGTAAAAACTATATTAAACTGACATTTTGATTCTTAGCCCCTTTTGAAGGGAGGTTGATGTTTCACAAGTTATTATTGATAGAACTGCTTGTCAGCAGCTGGACAGACCCAATATTAGGAAACATTTTCCATCTCCTCCTGAGGTATTCCCAAAAAACTCCCAGGACTGTCAGGACGCAGAACACTTCCAAGGTATCATTACACATTATCATGTGGCAGCAGACCTGCAAAGCCCATACTCTTATAGCGCCTTTCATTATGTAGTAGCAGTTTCAATGTCCCATGTTTTATGGTGCGGCTGGCGTCCATGCCCAGCCGGGACGCCCCTGCACACTATATTCAAGGGGAGCAGCCCTGGACACTGCAATACCTCCCCCTGGATGCTAGATGGCCACCCCCCTGAGTTGGAGTGGTGCCTCGGGAAACCCACAGGGCTCCTTGGGAATTGGAGTTGGGTGCAGCCCTGTTGGGTCCCGCAGGCACTGCCAGGGGGTGCTGTGTTTGGGACTCCTGAGCCCGTGTGGATAGCATATTCATCACACCCGGAAGTGTGGCTGGAACTCGGTGATCAAGCACCTGGAACACTTCTGGGTGAACTATAAAAGGAGCCAGCAACCACCACTCAGCGGCCAGAGTCGGGTGGGAGGAGTGGTGGTGCCGAGAGGAAGAGTTACTTGTGTGCTTGGGACTGTGTTGTGTCTGTGGGTAGCCTGTGGGTATCCCACAGACAAAGAAAAATAAAAGTCTGTTTATTTTACACGTGCCTCCCGTGTCCAGTCTGTGTCGGGACGGGCGCTATATAGCGTCAACTTACAATGGATATCTATAGAATGCATTGTAGGCAATGATGTCAAACTCACAACTGCTCAAATGTCCATATAAGAAAAACAAGTTTGTCCCTTTTTTAGAGTTTGAATGGTATAGATCTAGACAGTTAATTGTTAGTATATGTACTGCTGAAGTGTGTGTGTAAAACATATAAAAAGGCAGCAAACCTTTCTGGATGAGCATCTACTGCAAACATCCTGCAGTGTTTGTTACTTCATATGCACTGGCTCATAATGTTGTTATTAAATGGCTTCAGTATAAACAATCTTAGTACAGTATTACTGTATGCCAATAATTACAGCCATGTGCAAAAGTAAGTACAGTAATCCCTCCTCCATCGCGGGGGTTGCGTTCCAGAGCCACCCGCGAAATAAGAAAATCCGTGAAGTAGAAACCATATGTTTATATGGTTATTTTTATATTGTCATGCTTGGGTCACAGATTTGCGCAGAAACACAGGAGGTTGTAGAGAGACAGGAACGTTATTCAAACACTGCAAACAAACATTTGTCTCTTTTTCAAAAGTTTAAACTGTACTCCATGACAAGACAGAGATGACAGTTCAGTCTCACAATTAAAAGAATGCAAACATATCTTCCTCTTCAAAGGAGCAAACAAATCAATAGTGCTGTTTGGCTTTTAAGTATGCGAAGCACCACGGCACAAAGCTGTTGAAGGCGGCAGCTCACACCCCCTCCGTCAGGAGCAGAGAGAGAGAGAGAGAGAGATAGAGAGAGACAGATAAAAAAATCAATACGTGCCCTTCGTGCTTTTAAGTATGCGAAGCGCCGTTCAGCATGTCGTTTCAGGAAGCAGCTGCAGCTGCACAAAAGATAGCAACGTGAAGACAATCTTTCAGCATTTTTAGACGAGCGTCCGTATCGTCTAGGTGTGCCAACAGCCCCCCTGCTCACACCCCCCTACGTCAGCGCAAGAGAGAGAGAGAAAGTAAGTTGGGTAGCTTCTCAGCCATCTGCCAATAGCGTCCCTTGTATGAAATCAACTGGGCAAACCAACTGAGGAAGCATGTACCAGAAATTAAAAGACCCATTGTCCACAGAAACCCGCGAAGCAGCGAAAAATCCGCGATATATATTTAAATATGCTTACATATAAAATCCGCGATGGAGTGAAGCCGCGAAAGGCGAAGCGCGATATAGCGAGGGATCACTGTACACCCAAAGGAAATTCTTGACTTTTCCACATATGTGAACAGGCAAACAGATGGATCTTCATGCAAACAGTGCTGATAATGGTGATGTTCTTGAACAAATGACACATAAAATTGAAATAATATAGATTATGAAAATGAATACATCAACAAAATATATATTTGTCACAAGGAAAAAGTAGTTTTACCCATACGTTTATCACCACTTCAAATCCATAAAATTAGAATCAGATGTTGCAGATTAGGTGCCAATGAATAGAACCTTCCTAACAAGTATGCTGGTGGAATCTGTCTTAATTAAACTGTGGATATCAAGTGTCTGGCATTCTCTGTGGTGTCAAAATGTCAAGATCAAAAGAGCTCTCTAAGGACCTCAGAAAGAAGGTGTGGCTGCATATGAGTCTGGCAAGGGATTTCAAAGGATTATTTTAAATTGATCATTCCACTGAAAAGAAAATTGTCTACAAGTAGCATAGATTTCACTTAACAGCTAATTTGTCCAGGACTGGCCTGCCCAGAAAATTCATCTCAAGAGCTGACCATTTCATACTAAAACACATCTCCAAGAACCACAAAATTCCTTGGCAGGATCTGCAGGTAACTCTTGCAAAGAATAGTGTCAAAGTGCATCATTTACAATCAAAATGAGAGACCATAAATTTGACATGCATGTGAGGTATGCCAAGAAAAAACTGTGGCTGCTCAAAAAGAACATTAGAGCAAGGCTACAGCTTGCCATTGAACATATAGGCAAGAACAATGTGTTCTAGACTGATGAACCAAAGACAGAGTTGTTTGGCCACAGTAACAGAAGACATGTGCTGAAGACAGCATTTCGGCAGAAGAAACATACCAACTATGAAGCATGGTGGAGGAAATGTTATAGTTTAAGGTTATGTTGCTGCATCAGTGCCTGGATAGCTTCCAGTCATTGAATCAACTATGAATTCTGCATCACATTAAAGTAGGCTTCAGGAGAATGTGTGGCCAACTGTCTGAAACCTGAAGTTAAACTAGAAATGGACATTTCAACACAATAATAATCCAAAGCACACTAGCAAATCCACCAAGGAATGGTTCAAAAAGAAGAAATGGAGGGTTAAGGGCTGCCCTGGTCAGCACCCAGATTTGAATCCCATTGAAATATTCTGGGGGGATGTGAAATAGGCAGCACATGCAGGAAAACTGTAAGTTTAAGTATATACTGTACAATATACAATGACTGTTAATCGTATCAGTAGAGCTTAAAGTCATCAGCATTTGAATGAAACTTAATTTGTCTCTAAATAGTAAATAGCATTGTAAACTGTGTTCTGAGATTTTCGTGTATGGAAGACAGAATTTTCAAGGCAAGATTGTTAAACTCGTTAAAGAGAGTGCTGATATAGTGAATGTTGACTATCATGTAAGAATTTCATTTTAAAACTATGATTTTACACTGTGACTTTAACACTAGAATTCCCAGAGCCTACGAGAAAACTCGTAATCTGGCCCACCTTAAATCCTTTCTCACCTCTTTGTCAGCGTCTTTTGTCCTGTAAATGTGTCGATAAGCAGAAAGCAGCCCAGTATCCCATCCCCCCACCCACCACCGCAATTCAATTCGCAAAGAAGTTTCTCAGTGCTCAGTGTTTATCTTCGAGTGAAGTGCTGGAACTTTATAGGATAAAAAAGTACATTGTCATTTGAAATACATATATTTCATGTGTGTTCAGTGTCACGTGTACTTGACTGCGAATAATTGTGGATAAGAATTCATCAGTAGTGTTTTGAGACAATGGAACTGGAAATTCACTGATGTGGAATCAGTGCTGTATGGTTGTGGGCATGGGTGTGAGTGGTGCACGTAACTGGGAATTACTGTGAATGTGAGTGGTGTTTTGAGATTATGGATGTTGAAATTACAGGGAATTCTCATCCACAATTATTCCCAGTCAAGTACACATCTTTATCTGAAAACAGCGTCAGATCGGGGTTTGGGGGGCAGGGAGATGTTGTGGGAGCGAGAACGTGAGTGAGAGAATAAAACTGAAGACGAGTACTATAAATTTACAGCGGCTGTTACAGACGCAAATCAAATGTATGTTTTTATTGTATAATATTAACAAGAGCAGCTCTCTACTCAAAACGGTAAACTTGAAGCTGCCAGCATCAAATCCAGAAGCTCTTGATTGGTAGTCAGCAGTTCTTAGCATTGCACCATGCAAGCTGTCGTATCAGCCGCCTACCGTAACCTGCTTTCTTTTTTCTTCGGTTAAATTCTTGAATAAAAGTGCACTTGTTTTGTTATACTTGTACCTTTTGTGAAAGTGTTTATTTCATATTTGTATTTCAGGCTTCACACATTATGCATTTCATGTCTACATTTTGTCAGTTATTACTAAAACATGAAAAACGTTTCTGTTTTAACGACGTTTTTACATAGATTGTTGATGACACTGAACACACATGAAATGTATGTATTCCAAAAGACGATGTGCTTTTTTACCCTATGAAGTTCCAGCACTTCACTAGAAGATAAACACTGAGCACTGAGAAACTTCTTTGTGAATTGAACTGCGGCGGTGGGCAGGGGGATGTGATAGTAGGCTGTTTGCTGCTTATTGACTCATTTACAGGACAAAAGATGCTGACAGAGAGGTGAGAAAGGATTTAAGCTGGGCCGGATTTACAAGTTTTTACGTAGGCTCTGGTAATTCTAGTGTTAATAACAATATTGGCACAGTACCTTCTTGGTTAAGTATATTCCTGGTAAGCTAATGTATGCCTTAGTTTCATTCTGTTTAGATAACTGTCACTCCCTCTGTGTTGGTGTTTGTTACTCATCTCTGTCTCACCTAAAATTAATTCAAAATGCTACTACCAGAGTTTCAACTGCCACTAAATATACATATATATAATATTTTAAAGTGGCATGATTTTATTCAAAAATGCGCTAAAAAGTAAAAACATATTTTTTAAGATTTTGTTGGTCATATGTGACTAAAAATAAAATTGTCAGGCGCCCATTAAAGAATTCATTTAATTCAATTAAAATGCATTGATTTGTTAAAGTGAAATTTCTAACCAGCTTATCTATGGTGAAAATGACACATCATATAAAAGTTGATTAAAATATGTAGGATAGTGGTTATAATTGGAGACATTTTCAAATTGTAAGGATTACTTTTTTTTAATAATTTAAGGCACATATGTCAAACTACAGGCCTGGAGGGCCGCAGTGGCTGCAGGTTTTCATTCTAACTCTTTTCCTAATCAGTGACTAACTTTCACTGATAATTAATTTCTTTTCCCTTATTTTCATAGCCCTGTTTTTAAAGAGTCAGTCCTCTGAAATGATTTGTTTCTTCATTAAATGACAGCCAAACAGAAATGAGATGTGAAACGAGCCAAAAGATGAACTGCTAAATTGGGGCTTCAAACTCAAATCAATTCCACTCCAACCAGTTTATTAATGAGAAGCCAATTCGTGCTGTTAATTAAACTCGTTATTTAATTCCACAGCTTGTTGCTGCTCTCATTCTGCCACAACAGACATTTCCAAAACTGTTGATTTTCTGTTTTTCCTAAGAACACCATCAAAATGTTTTGGTGACCTGAGCAGATCAGCCTTACCGAGACCTTCACTTTTCTTTTAATTTCAACATATTGAGTGATGGGCACAGGTTAGCTGTTCATATGGCAGCTTGTTTTGTGCCTCATTATTGTTTGGCTGCTAATCAAGGAAAAAGAAACAACTAAGAGGCCTGAATCAAGTTAATTAAAACTAAGACAAAAGAAGTTAATTAGCTGCAAAAAGTGGTCACTAATGAAGAACATGGTAAGAATGAAAACCTGCAGCCACTGTGGCCCTCCAGGACCAGAGTTCGACACCCCTGATTTAAGGAATCTATGTCACTTAAAAATCTTTTTTTATATATATATTTTAGCCACCTTAGTGCCACACAGTCCTCGGCACGTTACAAAAAACCTTGACTTGGGTGGGAAGGTGATTTGACAGAAATGACATTAGCAACAGAGTGCAATCAAACCTACAGTATGAAATTAAAGCGAAATATAACATTCATTCATTACAGAGGTGAAAAAGAGAGTGCAGGCAGGGTGGAATGGGTGGAGAAGAGTGTCAGGAGTAATTTGTGACAGACAGGTATCAGCAAGAGTGAAAGGGAAGGTCTACAGGACGGTAGTGAGACCACCTATGTTATATGGGTTGGAGATAGTGGCACTGACCAGAAAGCAGGAAACAGAGCTGGAGGTAGCAGAGTTAAAGATGCTAAGATTTGCATTGGGTGTGACAAGGATGTATAGAATTAGAAATGAGTACATTAGAGGGTCAGCTCAAGTTGGACGGTTGGGAAGTCAGACAGGCAAGATTGCGTTGGTTTGGACATGTGCAGAGGAGAGATGCTGGGTATATTGGGAGAAGGATGCTAAGGATAGAGCTTCCAGGGAAGAGGAAAAGAGGAAGGCCTAAGAGAAGGTTTGTGGATGTGGTGAGAAAGGACATGCAGGTGATGGGTGTAACAGAAAAAGATACAGAGGACAGAAAGATATGGAAGAAGATGATTCGCTGTGGCAACCCCTAACGGGAGCAGCCGAAAGAAGAAGTAGATTCATGTTCATTTCTCATTTCAGAAAATCCCAACCATGGTGAAACTTTATACATGCAAAGTATTGTTAGCCCAACACTTTATCCATTGAGCCAATATCGCAAAATCACTGAAAAGAGTATTTTGACAAATTTACATGCAAATGATGAAACATTGGTAAAAAAAAAATTCGTTTGTGTACATTGGTCTCGAGCCTTCAGTCAATTTAATGAAAAATCCAACATGTTAACCACTTCACCAATACTGCTTAACTGTCATGCTGAAGTAATTTAACAAAACTTCAATATCAATTAATCAAAAAATTTTTTTAATTAATTTGTCTACATTGGTCTTGAAACCTTTGATCGTTTGATCGAAAGTCCAACATACTAACCACTTGATCAACACCGCTAATTTTTCACATATATGTGTAGCGGATGCCACATGTGCTTTATTCCAGGGGCACTTTGCTGCCTCTTTGGGTGCATTTCAGGAAAGAAGAATACTGTAAATACACCTTTAAGGGGGGAGGTCATAACTCGGTCCAGGGCGGTTAAAAACCGGAAAAGAAGGGGAGAAAGAGAGACATCTTGTGGTGGAGCAAAGAGAAGAGACGAGGTAGCACCAAGAAAAAATATCTACTGGAACAAGTTCTTTTTTTTCTTTGAAGACTCAGCGACACAAGGGAGACGCATCTCTGAAGACGGACCTTTTTTTTTCTTCCTTTGATTTCGCTGGAATACTTGGACTGGTAGGATTGAACTTTTTTGTTACCGGCTCGACGGCCGGCGTATTCCCGTATGGTTTCTCTTTGCCCTGCACAATAAGGACAGTAATTCCGTTTGGTTGAACTGGTTTCTATGATTCATGAACATTGCGCGTTTAAACCAGAAAGGAGGGGGTTTGATTGTTATGTATTTGTTTGTTTGTTTTTTTTCATGTATGATAATATATGTGTTATTCTTTTGCTTCTTCTTTGTGTTGTAATATGATTTGTTGTTAATGCTAAGCTGGGACTGGTGGTGGGGAAATCAATAAGAGGACGAGCGTTGGTCACGTTGCCCGATAGATTTTATATATTGAACTGCTTTACATTAGCAGTTTTCTAATCGTGCTTATCCCGGGGTTTAGTTGTTTCTCCCAGGGCAGCGGTACATATGTATGTTGACTAAAAGCACTATATATATATATGTGTGTAATCGCTATAAGTACAATACAAGGAAATGATGTAATTAACATGCAGATCCCGGGTCAAAACAGATGAAATATTGCATTGACACCGGAGATCAGCATGCATGAAATGTTTGAAGGAATTCAGTTCAGTAAAAGTGAGTAAAAAATTGATTGCCAAATTTGAACCAGAAAAACAGAGGGGGCAAGTTGAATAAAAATCGTATAAACATCCAACACGCTAAGCACTTGACCAATGCAGCTTAATTTTCATATTGAAGTAATTTGGCAACATTTAAATATCGGTTAATCAAAATGATTTTTTTTAAATTCATTTGTCTACACTGGTCTTGAACTTTCAACCATTTGATCTAAAGTCCAACACCCTAACCACTTCACCAACACCGCTAATTCATATATTTGTGTATTGGCTAAAAGGACTATATATACAGTATATGTATTCGCTAAAAGTATAATATAAGAAAATGAGACATTTAAATTTGATGTAATTAACGTACAGATCCCGGGTCAAAACTGATGAAATATTGGATTGTCACCGGAGATCAACATGCATGTAAAGTTCAAAGGAAATAGGTTCAGTAAAAGTGGGGAAAAAATTGATTGCAAAATTTGACCCAGACAAACAAAGTGGGCAAGTTGAATAAAATTGTGTAATAATAATAATAATAAAAAAAATCACATTTCACCTTTGTAAGGTTCCCTTCATTGTCACCCTGTGTGGTACAGATGGAGTTTTCAGATTTTATTGTAAATATTTAAAGCTTTACACAGGTCATCCCCAGCTTATTTTGCTGATCACTTCTCCAGGTTTCTTTGGTACTCAGACCAATTATTCTGTCTTTTCCACACACAAGCTTGAACCTTAGAAGTCCACATGACCGTCATCATCAAGTTCTTCCATGAGAACCCTGAATACAATGAGGACTGATCATTTATGTTAGGTAGAATACCTAGAGGGGGCTGGGTGGTCTCGTGGCCTGGAACCCCTTTAGATTTAATTTTTTTTCTCCAGCTGTCTGGAGTTTTTTTTTTTTGTTTTTTCTGTCCTCCTTGGCCATCGGACCTTACTTTTATTCTATGTTAATTAGTGTTCCCTTATTTTAATTCTGATTTATTTTGTCTTTTTTCTCTTTATTCATCATGTGAAACACTTTGAGCTGCATTATTGGTATGAAAATGTGCTATATAAATGTTGTTGTTGTTGTTAGGGTGATTGTACCTTTGCTGTAGTGGATCCTTAGCTCTGGAACAGCCTGCCCCTCTTAATATATAACTGATAATTTTTCATCACAGTTAAAAATCTAGTTTTATTCACTTGTTTTTGGGTCACTTTAATGAGCTAGTTTTAACTGTGTGGTTTTCCTCTCTAATTGTATATTTAGTTTTATGGTTAATTGGCAGGCATTTCTGTTGGTGATATGTTATTTTGTTACAATTTTGATCCTTTAACTCTAATTTATGTTTCTAATCTATTGTTGGTCTTATTGATGTAAGTCATTCTGGCCAACTTTTAGTTGTTTTAAATGTGTTTTATATAAAGTCTTGACTGGATTGACTTGATTGTGTACATCCAATTTGCACATTCTTTTCTTCTTAGAAATGATTTTTTTTCTACATATTTGGGTTTCTTCTCATATCCCAAAGACCTGTCAGTTTGCCTAATTGGGGACTTCAGTTCTCCTGGTGATGGTGTGTGCATAGGTGTATCCTTTAGTGGAATGACATGTCTATTTTACCTTGCTCATGGTGCTGCCATAATATGCTTCAATATGCTGTAATGGAAATAGATTTTAAAAAAATAGATGAATGGGTATTTTACAGTGTCACACACTGTGAGATTATTTTTGATTTTAAAAAATTCAAGGATTACAGAGAAAGTTTTGCAATTCTATTTTCATTGCTAGTAATGTATTATAGAGTCATTTGAACATACCCAGAGGATAATGAAATATTTTTCCATTTCTTGTTCTCTTATTTATAATTGTATTGGATTTTAACAGCTGTGCACCAGCAACAAACAAGTTTCGGATAGCCCTGTCTCATGCAGGTGTGAATACTATATTTTCAACCATTTCTTTACTTCTTCATCAATCTCCTTATCACTCTCAAACATCTTCCTACAGATGACAACTTCAATGATCTGAAAGAGTAAAAATCTGAAGGAGAGCAATCTGAGCTATAGGTTAGATGAGGAAGAACAGTGAAAGTGATTTTGGTGGTTGTTTCCCATGTATAAAATATACATCAGAAAATAAAACTATTCTGACAATCCATGGCTCTGGAGTAACCAGCTAATTAAACACATCATCTGTTAAGTGCAAAATCTTTTAGGTAACTCTTGTATGTTGCATGGCAGAGTGACACAGGATTGAATCCTGAACTATTCAATGTTTGCATGGAGGTTGTGCATTCTTCACATGGCTATGTCTTTTTCTCAAGTTGCCTTTAATGCCCAACTTAAAATAGAGGCTATATGATGTTTCCAAAATTTCATTTTGCATTATAGTGTGTATTATACTAAAATTAATCGATCTTAATGAAGTTTTGCTTGTGTAATAAACCTGAATCAACTTAAAATCCAGGCTACATGGTGTTTGAAAGATTTAATCAGGAAGGGTGGCTGTAATTGTTTGTAGGGGAAAAATGCATCATTCTAAAACAGATGATAGATAGATAGATAGATAGATAGATAGATAGATAGATAGATAGATAGATAGATAGATAGATAGATAGATAGATAGATAGATAGATAGATAGATAGATAGATAGATAGATAGATACTTTATTAATCTCAAGGGGAAATTCACAAAACCTGAAAGATGAGTTCATGAAATGTTGAATGAAGATAGCTATTGATACAAATTAAAATCTAGACTTTAAAGCCTTTCAAAAGTTTGTAAAGAGAAGTTGGGGGTACAAAACCAAAACTGCATTATCATCCCAAAACCGTTCACTTGATGGGAAGGAATTTGGCATTTTGTTTAGATTTAGCCCTACCTACAGTGAAGGCTAGATTACAGTGATTCACCGGAAATGAGTGGGGAGTTCTTTGTGGTGTGATGAAGGACCAACACAAAAATCGTACATCACTCAAAAATAAAGTTTTGTATTTACATTGTTGTTCATGTAATTTAAAATATAGGCTTCATGGAATTCCAAGAATTTTAATGGGGTGTTGTATGAAGAGGACCAACACCACAAAAAGCATGTTTTTCCAAAACATACAAGTGGATGTTAATGAAATTTTGCATGTGTGTGACAGGTAACTCAATTTAACATATATAGTTTATGAACTTTCTAAAGTTTAACCATAAGCAGGATTTATCAGAGGAAACAACACAAAAACAGTTTTTTTAACTGCTCAGGCTACATGTCATAATAATGATTTGGTTATTTATCAAGCTATTCAGTTTATTAATGTTGAATTAAATATTTATTTGTGAAACCACAGTAAATCAGAAAATACAAAGAATGGTTCCAACCCAGCAAAGAGTTACTGCATGTCATTTGAACAGGTTATATTACGTACTAGGGGGCTCCGCCCACTGCTCGCTTCGCTCGCCAACCCCTGGTGTTGGGAATGACAAAGAGCGTGATGTATGAATGAGATATAGAGTAGTGTGACGGTGTAGATGATGCAAATAGAAAGCAAAACAATAAAGTGTGTGGCACAGTGTAAAGGTTTATTTGAAAATTTCTTTGTACACGCCGTTTAAGTGTAAAAGGTAATTCCAGCTCAGAACTTGTAAGGTCAATGAAGATGGTTATTGTTGTGATCAGAGTCAAGTTTGTCAGAGCTTAGAAAGAGTTGTGTCTCTCCAGGAAGTAATGGAATGACTTGGGTATTTATGTTTTGCACATTAATATTTTTTGGACCTAATATAGTGCGTTGTGTTAAAAGGGGCATTTGGTCTAATAAGATTGCTGTTCCAAATCTCTCTGTAACTAAGTTGTCGCAGATAAAGGCTTGAGGAATTGTAATAATATGTGGCTGAAGTCCATCTGTATTGGTGAGTGTACCATCTCTCAGTTGTAATAAGCAATTGTTATGATTTGGTTCTGGACATCGTATCTTTTTTACTAACTGTATCTTTTGAAAGCAATGCCAATTGTTTGCATATTTTAAGGTGCACTGAACAATAGCTGAGTGCATGGCATCTGGAAGAATAGCTAAGCACTGTCTAAAATCTCTTCCTCATAAAAGTACCTTTCATCCAAATCGAATATTATTATTCATAAACGTTTGTAGAAGTTTATGAATGTTGTTGAGTAAGTGACTTCATGCCATTGTACATTCATCAATAATTAACATTTTTTCAAGACGGATGTCACGTGCAGTGCCACCGTTAATGTTCATAGTGGATACCGATTTGTAGGATCTAATGCAGTTGATAAAGATTTCACTTTCAGGTACATCGTTAGTTAGAAGCTTTTGTAGATATTCAGTATATGAATGTAAAGAAGGCAGTCTAATTTGACCCTTTTGACAACAACGTGTAAATGTATTACTTGTATTGCCAGTTGTTTCTTCAGGGAAGTGAACTGAATGACAATGATTGCAAATGATATTCATTAATCCGAATGAATTTTCCTGGTGTATGTTTTGCTTGTGCCGTTTGAGAGGCGCGTTGTTGCATGTGTAGTATCTGGGACATGTTGTTTTGGAGCTGTAATCGATTTGCCTGTGCTGTGTGAGAAGCCTGTTGTAGCCTTACTTGCCGTTAACGTATGTCTGAGACGGGAGGTGTTTCGTTTTGAATCCATGACTGTTGCGATGCAGCACTTTGATTGATAGCTTGCGTCATGTGGATCTAGGATGTAGATTTGTGCATATTTGCGTTGTTGATTTGTTTCAGGGTGCACTGTTCCAATGCGATGCAGTATTTGTGCACATATGGGAAAGCAGTATGGGCCATTGCCTTTTGGTGGCCTGATATTTACTCCGGTAGATGCAAAAGCAAATGAACTATTGTAGGATCTAATGCAGTTCCGGTTAATAGTGCCTTATTGTAATGAGATCCACGTATGCTGCATAGCCGTCTATTTTGTTGTTTCTTTCGTGTTCGTGTGTTTGTTCCTGTTATCCTTTCCTTTTCGTTTTGTACCCGTGACCGTGTATTCATGACTTGTTTCTTTCTCAGCATGCGAAATATGGATAAGTAATAAGGAGGATCGCAGTCACTGTTAATATGTTTCCTTTTCTGCAGTTGAACGGGTTAATAGTGCTTTATTGTAAGGAGATCCACCTATGCTGTCTAGTGTGAAGGTGTTGACGTTCACTTTAGAATATGTGGCTTTGGGTGTCACTTCTTATGGATGTGTGTGGGGGGGGGGGGGGTGAGGATTGTTGTTGCGCGAGCGTCTTCTTTCTTTTTGTGTTCCTGTGTCTTGTTGAATCCCCCTCTTGGGGGGGGGGGGGGGTTTGCCTTGCTGTTGTGCGCGAGCCTCTTTTTTTTTTTTTTTTTTTGGGTCTAGTTTCGTGTGCAATGTGTTTAGTGCTTTGCCTGCGTTTGACTACTTTTTTATGTGCCTTTTCCTTTTTTCGGTGCTCGTTGCGCGTCATTTCTCCTTTTTTGTCTTTTTTCTGTGCTCACTCCTTTTTTCCGTGGTCTTGTCCGCCTCTCGCGGCCCCCTCATCCGCCTCTCGCGGCCTCTTTTGTCCCCCCTCTCGCGGCTCCTCATCCGCCTCTCGCGGACTCTTTTTTGCGCCTGCGCAGTACGTCTTTTTGTAGCTACGGCTCATGGCCGGATGTGCCTGCGTCCATCATCCGGTTTAGCATTCTCGGTTAGTAATATGGATAATTTCTTCACATAAGGATTTAACTTCTGTGTTTTTATTTTTAAATTTGGATATATTTTGGCAGAGTTTATTTTGGGTTATGTGTTATTTTCTTTATTAAGCAGTGTCATGTGGAGGTGTCACATGACAAGATTCCTCCTGGTTAATGTCACAAAAGTGATGATAGTCACACACCTGCATTATCTTTTGTAGATATAGAGAAAAAGTCTGCCTGTAGAGTAGTTAGTCTTCAAATCAAGTAGGCCCTAATGCTGAGTTTGTGTTTTTGGCTTTCAAATTCATTTAGCTCCTGATTTTTGATTAACCTCGTCACCCCTTTTTTGGTTTTGGTGGTTGATTTCAAGTTCTAGCTTTGAGTCTCATTTTGTGTGACCACATTTCTTTTTTATGTTAACTGTGTGGTTTATTTATTCTCACCGTAGTTCTTGGCCACATTCAGTGTTCCAGCACCACAATTAATCACTATTCATTTCCTCACCAGCTATCATCACCTTCACATCTTTTGGCTCTTGAAAAATCCAGAGGTCATGTAGCTGATAGATGGGACACGTACATTTTTTAGAAAACACTTAAATATTTGCTTTTTTTTCACCTGTACTCATTTAACAAGTACACTAAACCAGGGCAATGCTGGGTACTTCAGTTAGTGTCC